>NW_028262358.1:19014817-19167134 GCF_047370975.1 Nipponia nippon
GTCAAATCCAGCATCTTTCCCCCAGGTACTAATTTTAAAATCTTTCTAAATGAAAAGATTGCCCATTGAAACCCATTATTAACCCAGTTAATATATGTAAAACACCATGCATCATACAGCTAAAATGTCTAATATACCTTCTAGTGAAAGCCCTCTTCGATTCTCAAATTATTTTTACATATCACTCACTTGATTCCCTGCATGGGAGAGGCATTAATGCATACAGAAAGCAGTTTTTAATCTGGGGATTTTCCTTCATATCCTCTTTATTGTTCCGTGGAGTCCCCGCTCACTTCACAGGCATTCTGCCTCTTTTTTCCTCACCTGTCTCAGTCTGCTGAACAGCGTTCATTTCAGAGATCCACGCCGGTGCTATTATCACTGGATACAACATGTTCTTCAACCTCATCTCAATACCTTAAGGAAACGTAAGAGTCCTTCAGTTACAAACACGTGGTAGAGAGCCTAAGTTAACTGTTTCCCAATAAAGTGGCAGCAGGCCTATTAAAGAGTCAGTTCATTGACCATCTGTTACACAAATTATATAAGGTGACAGAGATACCAAACTACAAGCTGTTTTCCACTAATACCAGAATTCTCATAAGGAAGTTTTAGAGACTCTTTGCTAAGCTTACAATAACCTTAAATACAGTGTTTAGTACTTGTGTAACCTGGCTATTGTTGTACATAATCCTTCAGGAAAGAACAATGAATACAATGAACCATACAAAGTTTGGGGATTGTCTCCTGAACCAATTGCTCAGGATAACAGAATTACTAAATAGGCCTGAATTCTCCTCCTCAGCACTTATGTTTGCAGAACTATATATTTGGGGGGAAAAAAAACAGTAAGATTTCAAGTCTTGAGAGTTTACTCACTGAAAAATCTTTCAAAACACAGGTTTCATGACTGAATTCATTTGATTACGAGGACATTTTACCCTGTGCCACCCCCCTCTTCTCAAAATTCCACAAAACTAGCACAAAAGCTCAGAGGTCTAGATAAGCTTTTTTTTTTTTGCTTGACACAGCAAAGAACAGGGAAAAACATTCACTGTGAGATTAATCCACCCGAGAAGAAAATTTGTTCCTACATACAACCTGAAGATTAAACAGCTATTTAACAGCAATGGCATGAAGGAGGTTTACATTTGTACTGTTGTCACAAACTACTCCATGGAAAGTTTTCCAACTGCTCATAATGAGCATCAGCTCTTCCTCTTACCCACTTCCGTGTTCCCCACAACGAGCTTGGCATGAGGGTGCTGGGATTTGAGAGCCACCAATTCCTTGAGAGTTGTAGGCTGGATCCACATCACACGCTCGCCTTTGAAACACAGCTGTTTCTGCTGTTTGTTACTCTGAGTCTGCAAAAGTGAATTCAGACGAAGCTCAGACCCTACATTAAGCCAAGAATTCCTACTCACATGCTGCCTATGCCAGGCCAGACTCCATCTCAGTCAAGTTACTGACAGGTGGCTGTGATACCCACACTGTTGTTGGCAGTTAGCCATTCCCCATCCGTCTGCTAGCAGTGAAGAGAGTCTTTTTCATGCTGACAAGTTTTCCCTTCCTGATATTGCCAGGTACATCCCGCTGCCACATCTCCCTAGCAAGACCTCTGCCAGCAAGCTCCATCCAACCAAAGTTTGGCAGATGCCTGTGGCTTCAGCCATCTTAGAAGTAATGCGTTTTCCATTCTAATCTCACTGCAAAAATGTCAATCTATAGCACTGTTGAATTTGAGTTACCAGCTGTAAGGTCAGATTCTGGTTCCCTTTTTAATTCCTTAGTCTGTTTTCTTCAGTAACTGGACGAACATGGCTGCCTCCCAGCAACATCGTATCAACCTTTAGGCAGGAGAACGTCTTAGAGAAGAAATAGAGGGGACCTATCTCAAGTTAAATATATATTATGCTATGGTCTATGAGAATCTACTGATGCTGTAGCTCATGACACATTTAGGCTGGGTGCAGCAGCAGAACTAATGATTGAATTTCAGTTGTTTGTTAAATGTGAAGGAACCTGTAAACATGACGTGCTGGACTAGATTCCTGGCCGGGACACATTTGCTTGGTGGAAAAACTACCCAAAAAAAAAAAAAGACAGGAATGAAACATGGAGAGAAACTAATCTCACCTAACTTTTGATGTCAGTGTGAGCCAGCCAACTTCTACTCCTGCTACACTGAGTGGAGAGAAGTTGGTGCTTTCGGGAAGTCGTCTAGTTGACCAACTACATCCCATAGCTCCTACACTATAAAGGCAGCACAGGGCAATTAGCTCAGATATGGCTGTATTTAATGTAGAAGTTCACATCTGACCTAGTAAATTGAAATCTAGATGTCAGCAACTGTTCCACCCCTGGATAGGCAGTGACTGGAAAGGAAGGCAACCCAAGAGCAGGCATGTATGGTAAGAAACAGAGAGGAAAGCCAGCCAGATGGGGCAGGCACTTGACCTGCATATCTTTTAAGCCACCTTGGCTTAAAAGCCTTCCCTTTTATAAAACAGGGAAGCGTTCATGCCCGCACATCTTCCTTTATCAGCAGCCATCTTTTGCACTGCCATTTCCTCAGGGCAGAGACGCTGTGGACACTCAAACTCTGTGCAGAACGAAACTAACGAACCACATATTATTTCGTTTTGAACTTTGAACTTACCATTAACTCTGGTGGGAAGATAGGCTCCTGCGTAGGGTCCAGTGGCTGGAACTCAGAAGAATTGAACAGGCTGGAGGACATCATTGTCTATGACAGAGAAAATACAAATGGCTGGGCAGCAGAGGAGAAAGCTATCCATATACAGCCCTAACTCATTCTTCTTTCCAGTCAAATCCCTATTACGATTTCATGAAGCAAAGAATGGCAAATACAGTGAAAAGATGCCACCTGATCCAGCATTTCAGGTTCTTCAGTCATATTTTTCCAATCACAATGCATGTCTGGTCAGAAACATGAACCCTGAACACACTAACAGGTTTTTGCTAATCAAAAGTGACATCACTTTCACATTGGCATGTTAAATTACATCAAAGGTACCTTTTCTGAGGTAAGACCAGCATAAAATATAAATTAGTCTAAACTGTTTTCCATAAATACAGCTAAACTAAAAGCATTGGGCTTTGGCAGACAGAGCTGAGACTTCAAAACTTCAGAAACTAATAGTTGAGTGGCACCTTACCACATTGTCTTCTTTTCCATTCATGCAGCAGCCTGGACCATTGGCTTTTCCTCCACAGCAGCCCCCATTCTGAAGAAAAAACATGCATGCTTCAGCTATTCTGCACAAAGTCAGAACATTCCAACTTTAACAGGATATATTGCTCCCCTTTTATCAATCCCTGGATCGCAGAAATTTGCAGTAACGTTTTTCATTAATAAACTACTTTGACAAAAGAACTCCAAGCAGTCTTAATTGCTGGAGTATTCCACACAACACTGGATGCTTCCTAACAAAGAATCCACAGGAATTCACTGGAATTTCCGGCAAAGAATTTCATTATATTCTCTCTTTCCTAAATTCATTTTATATTCACACTACCTTATGCCCTAATTCCTTGTTTTCATCCCTCCATTGTTTGTACCTCCAGTGGTACATAAAATGTGGTTAACTTTTTTCCTCGAGATATTCCAAAAGGTTCTAATTGTACAATTTATTGGAATGGTGATTAAATTACTTCATTCATCATTGGACTGCAAAGTTTGGGAAAGATCATACTGGGGAATTAACTGGTTTTTAGATCTGTTTTCACAGAAAGATGGATTGCTTCAATATACCAGAAGCTGGTAACATATTGCTTACAGTTGTCACCATGCCATTTCACAAAAGTGTTGCACCTCACAGATTCAGCAGGAATGTATCTAGCTCACTATTGTAAAACCTGTGCCATGATGGCTAGTCATGCTAACCAGGACACACACAGTCACAGTGTTTTCCAAGAGACAGACATTCAAACCAGCTCTGAATATCCGCACCACAGTAGAGCCAGAGAGGTTACTAATACATCAAAATTCTAATACTATATTGCAAATTGAGGTTATGGCTTTTAAAATTCAGCTTACCATGCTATTTCCCCTCTCGCTACGGCAGCATCCAGTGCCATTAGCTACTCTGCCATAGCAATTCAAGTCCTGTGGGAACAAAACCTTTTCTGAGAAAAAGGTGCAGATTCCAAGGAAATAAAGTAAACTTGATTCCCTTTTGAGAGAAATTGATCCCACATTTATTATGTCCAAAGCAGAAATGGGAGATGGAAGGTGCCAAGCAAGTAGGTGTTTCCCTTGCCAATGGAAGGCCGTATCCTGCAGTGTCATGGCTAGGTCACGTCCAGTCTACTGATAGACCTCTTGTTCTGGTTTAGAACTAACTCTGACCATTCAGCCAGTATCTCTGGTCCAGCTGGTCAGCCTCGCTCCTACTAGTTTCATTTCTTGACATCTTGCTCTTGTATTAGAAGAGGCAGCAAACAGCAGATGCCTGCCCGCATTCCACCTGGCAATCACAATTTTGTAGATCTCTATCAGAGGTCAGCACAAACCACTATATGGGCCATGTAAAGCCCCTTCCCCTCCCTGACATCTTTTTTCCAGGCTGAAGCGTCCCAGCCTACTCAGTGCTTCCTTGTATAGAAGCCAGTTTACCACAGATGTGATCCTTATTCCACTTCTCTGAATCTTGTCCTATTCTGCTATACCCTGTTAGAGATGAGAGGACTAGAACCGCACAGAGTACTCAAGTGTAGGAAGAGTCATGATGCAGACAGTGGCATGGCAGTGTTTTCTGTTTTGTTCTCTACCCTTTGAAGCACTGTTTTGACTGCCAGTGAGCATTGAGCTGATGCTTCCACGGAACTGTCCACCGTACCTCCAAGATCATCTTCCTGCATGGTAACAAGAAGATGATCTTGTGTCTGCTCACAGCCTATCATTTTATATGTGAAATGAGGACTGCCTTTCACTCTGTAAATTGCTTTGCGTTTATTTGCCCTCAATTTTGTATCCCACTGTATTCTCCAGTCTCTCAGGTTCATAAAGTCCTTCTGAAATTCCTCAAATTCTGTTCCTGTCTTCACTATCCGGACTAACTTGGTATCGGTTAACTTATTTTCTCACATCACTGCTCACTCTCTTTTCCACCTTATTTAGGGATATCTTGAACAGCCTTGCTCCCACCACAGGTCCCAGCAGAACTCCACCAGTGACCTCCCTCCATCGCAAGTACACCATTTTCTGCTACCTGCCATTTCCTGCCTTTTAACCACTCTTTCATCCATACAGAGATCTTCCCTCTTACCCCATGGCTGCTTATTGTCTTTTAAAGCCTTTTGTGAGACACTGTTGAAAGCCTGTTGGAAATCCAAGTAGACTATATGGACTGGGTTTATCAACCATTTGTAATGGGTCTCACTCCTGCTTGTATTCTCTTTTGTTGGATCATAATTCTGGATAATAAAATGAAATTAGTGGGCAGCATTCTAAATTCTTTACTTTTAATATTTAATACCAGCATAGCCCCATAAGTGGCTAGTAATCACTGAAGTACCTAATGATCTACTTTTCTTCACAGCCTCCAGCAGCCTTTCAGGAACAAAGGGACTAGAGAAAACTTACGGCAAAGCTTCGTACCTCACCCAAACCAACAGATGAGTTCTAGGCAAGAGCTATACAGCAGTGACTTCGACTTCTTTCCAGAGCTATTTCAGCTCTGCAGCTGATCTTTCAAGAAAGCAACTTTCTCATCAGATTCCCCCACAGTATGTCCCTATTCACGCACCATACCTTTACACTTTTTCCACATCAGGGATCACCTGCAAGCTGCATTACGCAGAGATGCTGAGTTTTTCAGAGACTTACAGAAACGTATTACAGAGTCTGATTATCTGTGATCTAAAAAGGGACCATCAGGCGGATCTTATTAAAGTGCTCCACTTACAGCAACTGGACTGAGTAATGGAGTTGGTCTTCCTACATTGTTAATACATGAAGCACATACAAAGGGGTCAAGAGTTGGAGCTGGGTTGTTGTAGTATGTGTATCTCCTTCCTCCCCATTTCAGCTCATGGTGTATTTTAGTAACAGAAAGACAGCCAGCCTTCCAGATTTTTTTTAAACATTATCTGAAGCCACTTACTTTAGCAAACGTCCTGTATCCTTCCAGAATGGGTCTGTACCCTGTACACCGACACAAGTTCCCTACATTGCCAGAGAAAAAGGATAAAGGTTTAGTGTCATTTAGATGAGAACTTCTCTTCTTTTAGAAGATTTCATTGTTTCTCACAAAAGCTTGTCAAATCTAGAGAAAGCTAATGAAAAAACTGGGAGGAGGAGAACTTCATTAGCAATCTTGCAACAATCCTACCATCCCTTTTTGTGGAAATTTTAAATTGAAATTAATTTGGAAAAAAATCAATCTGCCTTATTCAATATTCATTTACCTCAATTGTGGGAGTCTAATCAGTATACCAGCTATCCAGTCTCCTGAATTACAAAGAGGTTGCTTTCTCCTGCATCTGATTTCCTCTTGGGTCACTGCTGGAAGCATGGTAACAGCTCTAACCTCAGCAATAACAGCAGCCTCTCAGGTGATTTACATGGTTGGATTCTGCTCCACTCCATCATGTATAGTGCTGTCTCGGTCCTTTACTTAAGGTTGGCTGGCCCAGATGCTCTCTGTCACCTCTGCAGGCTCTTGTGACAGCAATGAATCAACAAGGAGATGTGGAGGCTCTTATAAGCCCCCCAGGGACAGGCCACTTTTTGTTCTGTGTTAAGCTTAGTGGTGTCCTAATCCAAGACTGAGGCCACTTGCCCCTGGTTCAGGACAAACAATGAGCTTCTGTGAGGTTTTCCACAGGCCATTTTTGTTCACTTCATAGCACACCTGGCCAGTGGAAAAGCTAGTTCTTAACCTCATAAGAATCAGCTATTTTTAATGAAATACATTAAACAAAGGTGCACCTCCATCCCATTTGGTGAAGAAGATGTAAGGAAAGCAGAACAGGTTGCATCTCTGCAGGGCTACGAGTATTACCTTGGAAAGCATCTTCTATATCCTCCATTTTGGGCTCAGGTTTGTTCCGAAGCAATGTATACATGGACATGACAATGCCTGGAGTGCAAAAGCCACATTGGGACCCATGACTTTTTGCTATTCTCTCCTGAGAAAAAGTAACAACAACCATAAGCTCATAATAACAAGGCGAGTTCATTGTTGTGCTTGTTTCTGTAACACCTCTGTTAAAAAAAACGCAATCTCACCAGAGGAGCTAAGACTATTATCAGGTGTTTTCTGATGAGGCGGTCAATTAATCTGTGAATTAACTCTGAAAAGTTTGCATCTAGGCTTTGAACTCCCAATGTAACTGAAGGAAACTAGAAGCCTCCAATAAGATCAGTTGTTCTTCAGATTTACCATGCTAGAAAGGTCAGGGCTACCTGTACAGACCCGAGTTTGAATTTCAAAGCTTAGCTGTTAGAATCTTCAGGGGAGGTAGGGAAAAGATGACAAGCAAACAAAGGTCAGATTAGCTGCTATCCATTCATGCGTGTCTAACTTATTTTTCACTTTGTTGTTTACAGTCTCAGATAGATATTGGCACAAGTCCTACCCACTGTACAAACTGAGATGAATCATAGTTTCCCTTAAAGGAGCAGTATCACTGACCAAGCTGAGGCAAGTCTGCTTCCATAAAAAAGTGCATTATAACACCTTGCTAGAAGAGCAAGGCTTCACATTCCTGTCATTCCTCCCCACCAAGAATATTTTGGGAGTCCAGAAACATTGCTGAACCAAACCTTACTGCACTACTGCAGGGAAGGTTCCTAATTATGCAGGACAAGAAACCAAGGTCATTCATGGAAGGCCACAGGAGAGCCAAAACCTAACTCGGATTTCCTGGCTCCAAGTCATTATATAGGCTTTCACCACAACATCGGTCTTCCCGGGATGTGGTCCAGGATGTGGACTAAATATACCCACATAGCCCTAGAACAAAAGCATTAGCGATCCAGCCAGGATAGCACCAGTTAATTTGTTAGGGCATAACAGAGCTGCACCATTGACCCAGGAGTTTGCTTCTGTCACGTAGTCATTCCTGCAAGTAAAGACTACTCATGCGAAAAGTCAAACTCCCAGCTTTAACGTTACGATGGATGTCCCAGCACCCTGAAACAGGATTAGTTAACATAAGCAGAAAACATGGATAGAGGATTTTGAAGTTATCAGTATTAATAGCTTACCTGGGCTGGGTGCAGCCTGGATTTCGTGTTTCCTATGCCCTCAACAGTCGTTACAGCTACATGATGCAGGGCACAGACAGGGAAGAGGCAAGCATTGGCAGTATAATGGCTAAAATAATAAATTAAGGTCATTTCATTTGGCAGTGCTGTTCAACAAAGGAAAAAGGGAACAGGAATACTGAGGAGTACTCAGAAAATGTAGCAGCGGACACAATAGAGAACTTAAATAGATGTGAAACAGGTACTAGTTACAAGCCAAATCCTACAGCACCTACTCAAAGTTCTCATCAACTTCACTTGAAGTTTAAACCGAGTATGCACCATAGGATTGGACTTAGAACTAACAACTTTAAACATCCTTGTTGCATGTTAAGCTACAGAACCCATGTAAGTAATTTATAGGGGCAGACTACAAATACCAAGATATTCTACAGCTGGCCTGGCCCACTCGCAAAGTTACATAAGAGCATGAAGCTCTTGGCCTTTTACCTAGGAAACCATTTCTAAATGGTACACATGGAGAAAAAGCCCAGGCTGAAGGTAAAACAGAAGAATGTTGCCAAAATTCTTATAGGAACTAGCTATTTTATTTAATTTCTATCAAGACAGAATAATGACCTTAAAAATAGCCTATTCAAAGCCATGTTACTAAGCAGAACCACTAAATTAGATAATCCCAAGTTAAAGTATCTCCAAGCATTATTCCAAATATATCCAAGATTTCAGTGCTTTCCATTCCCCACAGTGAAAATAAACTGGGGCCTGTCCCTCTGCTTCATCCTCTTTCTCCATTCCCCTTTTTGTTTGATACCATTGTTTCACTCTTCAATTAATTAAAGAGAGAACAGGAGGAAAGTTTATGTCTCAGGAAATAAGAGTCATTCTGAAGGTTACAATAGAAGTAGAGAAAAAGTGAACATCTGCTGGCACAGAGAAACCAGATTATTGTAGTAATACAATAGCAATAAAGATTTTATCACAGTAATCATCATTTGGGTCATCACAGCAAAAAGTTATATTACATTGCAAGAAAGGAACATGAAGGTTTCCTCGACGGGGAAAAGGCAGATAGCCTGCATGCTAGAGTCAGTGCAGATATTTCAGGGCACAATGAGATAGTTCCCTAGCAGCACTGTGCAATGCTGTAGGAAAAAATACCTTCTTATCTTAACCTCCTGAGTTTATGTTCTGAAAGTGAAAAATTATGTTTTGGCAGAAAGACACATTATATAACTTTTTTTAAAAATAGTACCATGTCTGGTATGTCAAGAACCTGGATCTGTCCCCATTTCATTTCTCTGTTGAAGAGTTCAGATTGCAAAGGATACAGGATTGTCTTCCGAAAGGGATCGTACTTGGATATCATAACAGTGCAAGCACCACATCCACCTTCTCCACAGCCTAGTTTGGTTCCACATAGGCCCACTGAGAGAACAGGAATCAAGGAAAACACGAAGGGTGTTGGCAGAAGCCTGCTCAACAGTTGTCAATCAAGGCTCAGCAACAAGTTCTTGCTGGAAACCAAGCACTCATTTTTTCTGCTTAATAATTTAACAACTTAATAAGCAAAGTTTCAAACGCTGGCATGTGAACTTTGAGATCAACACCCAAAGCCCCAGTAAGGAGGCAGTCCACATGCCAACAGACTCTTAGAATAAACAAAAAAATTTCTGAACTTCAACAATCCCCACTTTCCATTAGACTCAGAAAAGGAAATGACATAAGGGAGACAAAGCACTCAGTAATTGCTGAGCAGGAGCTGTTCAGGCATGCAGCCACAGCCCTGAGACACATGGTGACATCTCCTTCAGCATCTCTCACCAGTGGTGGTTGACTTCTTCCTACACCTGGTGATTCCTACCACCTAGAAAGTGCACAGGCAGAGCAGTCATGCAGTGCTACAAGTCACAGTTTAGCACTGACATGGGAGCTGCAGTTGAACTGCTCACAAACTACCTGCATCTCAAAAGTCATGATCTGGCCGCCCTAGCTTCTCTCTTGGCCCCATTCATGATGGCTTCCCCATTGCTAGCGACAAAACCAGCCAAGCACACTCCCCAGTAGCCTGGTTCCCATAAAACCACAGGAGGAAAGCCACTGAGAGTCAGAACTAGCAGAGCTGCACAGAACTACTGCACAGACACTTGGGAACTCACAAAGTGTATGGACTGGCCTAAGCAGATTCCTCCACAGGCTGCAGAGTGCACAATCAGGCATTACATCAAATGTTCTGTAAAGGGATTTCAGGAGAGAATTCCTTGAGCCACTTCTGCTTTGGGTTCCTTCACTCATTAGAAGGTAACTAGATGTTATTATTTATTGTGAAGAGCATTGGCCATTTTGGTGGGAAACAAACAGCTGCTTTCATTGGCAATGGAAACATGCCTGTGCTGAGATAATCAACTTAGGCCTGTGGAAAAGCGACAGGCATCGTGATATAGGGAACTCAAATCATCTTTGCCTTCACTGCAAAGACTCTGGAACTGACTGTTTTCATAGAATCATAGAAAATATAGAATCATTTAGATTGGAAAAGACCTTTAAGATCATTGAGTCCAGCCACAAACCTAACACTGCCAAGTCCACCACTAAACCATGTCCCTGAGCACCATGTCTACTTTTCATACAATCATGTGCCTGCTTCAGCAGAAATACAGCTTTCCTATGCCACCCAATGTTTCTGTCAACAGCAGTGCTAATCTGCCTCAATAAAACATGCTTCTCAAAGTATTTGTCTGACCCTAACCAGACAGCTACAAAATAAGTTCACCAGAACGTTCATGTAGAAGATCAGAAGGTTTTGAAGAGCTCCAATTATCTCTTTACAAAGCTATCTGCATTAGATATTAACAAGTTTAGACATAAAAGGTTTAGCGGTAAGAAGTGCACACAGGCACAAGAGTCATGCCACTTATTTTTCCTCTTGAACTTTATCCACCCAGGGTACAGTCAGACAAAATTGGGCTGTTGATAGTTCTGCTGCAAACCCCAAAGAGGAGTGTGATTTATATCCCCGTATTTCTTTCAGATCCCAGACAAATAGAACACGGCAGCATGGTGAAATAAGTATGCATGATTCTTTTTAAGGAATACACCAACACAGACGAGAACAGTTCAGCGTATGTACACACTCAGCTGGTCAGACAAAAACTCGGAAAACATGGAATGACACTACCTACAGAACCAGACCTAGTATAGCCAGGCTGGTCATCACAGTAATAGCAACCCAGCTCCCGAAACTAATTTGACTCATGTGTTGACCAGTTTCAAACAGGAGTGAAACATGACTGTCTGCATCTGCTCATGTAAACATGCCCACGGCATGTGGTGGGAACCCCTGCCTCTGAGTTCATATCCCTGGGTCATCTGATAAACAGAATAATCAAGTTATTGGATATTAACTATCCAGTAATATCCAAATTATTGGATGATACAGCAAGCAGCTCAAGTGGCTGTAATGTTTTGGTCAGAAAAATCTTTACAATTTGTGTGGAACGAATGTAAATTTCCCTCAATTTTATTGTGATCTCCATATTGCTTCCTTTCCATCATATTCTAATTCCTAGCAATTCTGAGAGTTTTCCCTTTAAAGTGTTAATAAATTATTTAAAGTTTATTTAAAGTATGTTATTCAAAATTTGCTATTGTTTAAGCTTGGAATACCAGCTGTAATCTTTGCCAGCAAGAAATACCAGACCATGCAGAGCACTCCCTCTTCTACTCTGTGCACAAGCTCTGCCTAGTACTCAAGTGACAGGCAGAACAGTAAACAATTATGAAATGCTGTAAGCATTTAAAGCCTTCTGCAGTTTCTTCTGACGCTGGATACATTTTCTTCGTAGATAGGTTAGCAGAGTTGTTTCTGGGTCCACATCTTTTTCTACCACCTGCAAGAAGGGAAAGGTACGGTTACACAAAGAATGCTTTATAACACAGATAGGTTAGTTGGAAGGAGAAAGTCTGATCTTTCTGCAACTTCTTTTCCAAATCAGGGAGCAGAAACACTGATTACCTCCCTTACTAGGTTCAGCAGTTTTGGTCACGTACCCAGACAAAATGTTTCCTTGAATTTATTGAGACAGAGAAAAGTATATGCATTACATATGTCAGGGTTTTTCAGCCATGGCACACTGAGGCAAATCTTAAAAAACCCTTCATCAAAAATGGCTAACAGAATTAGTCATTAGCAGAGAGAGAAAGAATTGTGTTTTGTACTCGAGTTTTGAATTCCTGACATCTCCCCAAATTGCATCTCATCTTTATTGACCATGCATAACCAACCTCTGTCCCATCTCCTTCTTACTATTAGAAGAGACAGACAAAATGAGCGGATAAACAGAATGACAGAAACAGGATCAGTAATAGACTTTGCAGAGAAAAACAAACAACAGCGGAAACCCTAACATGACCAATACAGGTGCTGCAGGATGACAGCAAGTACCAATCATCTTGAAGTTTCTCTTCCTTTCCTGCTAACATTAAATCAAGGTTACATTAGTAGCCATCCAAGCTGTGGAAATGTGAAATTCCAACCAAGGAGAAATTTTCTCTGCACATTTTGAGTCAGCTCCATCCTATTAGTGAACAACACTATTAGCAGTTATCTATTAGACATAAAATTAGATTTTACTTCAACCTCTGCCCAATGGTCAGAAACCAAAGTTCTGCCCTTGCCTTCAAATGGCCGCAGAGCTTGCCTTCCCCTTTTTCTGTTATTAATAGAGTGTCAAGAAACTTTTCCAAATCCACTGTGTGCCAGAACGTAATCATGTGTTCTTGGCTCTTACATTGTGCAAGTCCTAAGTACAATAGTTACCGTTTATTTAAATTAATCACTCCCGGTTTGAAGGGCACATTGAAACAGAGGTCATTTGTGTGAGCCTTTTTTCTTACTGATAAGAAACCTTCACAACCTCTGCACTGCTTCAGTTTTATGCCTTTGACACCCAACAGAGTTATTCTAAAAAGACAAGGTTCATACTTCCTATTTGAGTCCGTGTTTTTAGAAATATCCTATAAAGTTGCTGCTACAAAACACAAGTAGTCATTTTTTGCACATCTCATTCCTGCGTTGGGGATAATCTACAAGGAAACAGAGTTCATTCTTCTAGCTTGGGGATGTCTTACTGTAAATCATGCAGCACTTATATTGCTGCCATTCAGAGCAGAGCGCTCCTGTTCCCTCACCTTCTGGATCCATAGAAACAAGTAAGAGCATACAGCGGCACTCTCGTGACCAGTTGGTTCAGAGTAAGCACATATATCTCTCTGCAGTAGGTTGGTAAACAGACAGACATGAGCGGATAATTCCAAAAGTGCCTGTGACTACGAGTGTCCTATGGACACATTCATATTCCCACAGCCATTTCACAGGCAAAGAGCCTTCCCCAGCAACTCATACCCTCACTGTCAATCTGAGTTTCTTCCTCAGGGCTGTGCCAATGGCTATTGCAAACCCTTCCAAAGCAGCTTCCAAGACAGCCAGGCACAGAGAAAAAGCTTCAGAATACTTTTCCAGATGGTTAAAGACTATTGAGATTATTCTATGCGTAGATCAAAGAAAACGCCTCGAGAAGTTTTCTTGAAAGAATCCAAGCAGCACTCCATTATGTACTCAAACCAAGCAATTAAAAGTTTGGCCCAATGGCTCCTTTTCAGGAAGTTAAGAAAGAAATAAAACACAGGCCTAAGCCTTCATTCAGCAAAGCATTTAGCCACTCAGCTCCACACACTTTTAGTGAAGTACTTAAGCATATGTTAAGTCCCAAAGTCAAACCTTTGCTCAACTTGATCAGAAAGTGGCTCCCCCTATGCAGTAGAACATGTCCTGAGCAATCCACGCTCTTACCCTGTTCAAACCAATAGCCCAGGATTCCTACTTCAGTCACTTCAAACTACTCCACTGTAGCTGTATATCTGCAATGCCAGCAGAGACTTGGGATCAGAGGGAGATAAGGGGTAAGAGTTTGGAGGACATTCTGGATTAAACCAAATCTCACACGTCAGAGAGCAAGGAGTCATTTCTTTGCACTCAGATTCCTGATGGGGGGATGCTTGTTTATGAGTCTCTCTTGCTCTCTTACTTCGGAGTGTCTCTTACTCTCACAGAGTAAGAACTTTTTACTGTTCCTGCCTCTTGTTGATTGTCATTGATGCTGGTTTTGTCCTCCAACATGTCATTCCTCCAGTGGTTTGTTACAATCACCTGCTGTGATTTGTTCTTAAAATATTTTGAAACCCTGTGGGTGGGGATAACATCTTCTCTTGTCTGATGCCCAGAACAGTATGATTCACAGCTCAATATCTTACCATTCAAAACAATTCTTGCTCACGTCCCCCAGTGTCCTTGTACAGAAGGAAACTGAATTATATCCATTTTCTTCAGTGGGAAGTAGGATCAGCCTACTTAGATATTGCAATTAAAGAAATATTTCCTTTTTGCTCAGTTACTGGTTTTTAGGTTTTTTTCGTTTTTTAAACCAAATGTCACATTGCCAGATATATCAGATTGATGGCTACATTTTGACAGATTCAAAACTGTGGATTTTACTGCATGTGGTAGCTTAAATATTAATCGAATGCAGAAAGAAACTGTGTTGGAAATGTTAGGATGACACTGACGGTCAAATGACTCCCAACAAATTTGCTCTGTATTGCTGTGTTTGTACTACATATCTATTTGTCTACTGATTCTGGGAATTTTAAATACTCAGATCACCTCAGCAGGGAGCCCAGCCTGGCCCTACAGTTCTTCAAGCTTTAAGTACTACATGGAACAAGTTCCTAAGCAGTACTCTACACTCTTAGAGCCCATGGGCTGGTCCAGAGAGATGCTGAGCTCACTTCCCCATGATTTCATGTACAAAACTGGGATCTCAAGAAATATTTTGTTTGCTGTCTTCTCTACCTGCCTTTCACTAGCTCAGATAACTTTGCCTTTACAACATAAAGCATCATATTTAAATTAGTATTCCCAGAAAGTTAAAGAAAGGATTTTTCCATTTAAAAGAACAGTAGTTGAGCAAGGTAAATAGAGAAACAAAAAGGAAAAGAAAACAGAAACTTTGCTAGTTTACCAAACAACATGCTAAGCTTTCCATCAGCTAGGGTCTTTAAATGAGAAACAGATGCTTTTCTGAACAACAAGCTCCAATTCAATCACTAGTCCCTAGTCACTCAGTTAGTTGCGAGAAAGGTTTTAACCAGACTGCCATGCAGCAAGGCAGACTAGTCAACAGTAAAGGTCTCCTAGGACCTTAAGAGCTGTGAATGTGTATTCCTGAAGTCAATGAGAGATTTCAAATTCATTTAC
Organism: Nipponia nippon; assembly: GCF_047370975.1. NCBI lineage: Eukaryota > Metazoa > Chordata > Aves > Pelecaniformes > Threskiornithidae > Nipponia > Nipponia nippon. Next base: position 19,030,369 of record NW_028262358.1, read on the forward strand.
TAGGGAAAAGGTTTAGAACACAGATAAACAAACCGAGTATAACCACACAATGTAAATCTGCTATTGGTCATGAGAACATTTTGTCCTGCTTTAAACCAGCACAGTGAAAACTTGTAATTCACTGTTTATGTAGGACCCAGAGGGTCCCAAAGCTCAAAAAAAATCCTGTCTTTTGGCCAGTCCTGTCTGCAATCAAACATCCACAGGCTTTGGAAGAGGTCTGATGTGGCTTCCAGCACAGACCCCCTCTTAACATTCAGGATAGAAATATTGACTCCACATGTGTGAGCTAAAATTACATGCTACATAGGCACGAGACAGACTTGTCAGCTGAGGAAAACAAAAATTGCCACTATTAGCTTTAAATTGCCTGTGTTGTTTTCCATTCTAGTCTAGGCAGACTATCAAGATAACTTTGTGTTCGTTGTGTGCCAAGCTTTACACCCAGTGAAGTAAACAGGTGCTTAAAATAAACAATCCTGAATGTGAAGTATGCTCAGCTGTTCAGAGGAGACTTTTTCTTGACAACATTGCAGACTGGGCTAATGCAAGAGAGAAGGATTTGCTGCCATGAAAGTCACTATCTTATCAACCACCTCTTATCACACAGTTTTGTACTATGACAGAATATCAGCAGCCCATTAGCAATGTCAAGCTGTCACGAATTCACACAGCAGTAACCTTTCCCACTGGCCACGCTACCACATTCTTTGCAGCAAATCAACTGGAATATTTGGTCCGGCCTCCAGATGGATGGAGCCATATCCTAACTTGCTACCTGCTCTTTCAGCAGCATTGCCCGGGCACTTCCCACCACCCCTTCCATCACATAACCTCTCACATGCAGAAACGTCCCAACGAACTCCATATTTGTTGCCACAGATCGGATTGCCCCATCAGTCCAATTCTCTCTCTTAAACCTGCATTTGGTGGGGATGTAACTCAAGCCACTTTGGCAGCACACCCAAAAAGGGAATAGAAAAAAAATGTCATTAGAGGCTCTGGGTAGGACACAACCCAGGAAGCCCTCTCCTCTCTGATCAAGTGGAACATGCTCCTTTGCTAGCACTGCCAGTTCCATGAGCCAGCAGGGAAGGATGCCGAGACAGCCCTGACACGTGGAATGAGTTGGTACTGTTGGTAGTATTAATTGTTCCCTGGTGGGGTTTTTTTTAGCCAACAACTGCCAAGATCACACTGTGATAAACCCCTTTGCATGTGTGCAAGGTCAGCTCTGAGATACGGCTTTTGTAAACAGGAACTGCAGTTCCATAAAAATTGCTGAAATGCACCACGGGCAATGCCATTCACAGCATGTTCGTTAGTTCCAGGCCATAGCTAGAACAGACAGCAGATACAAAAGGACCTGGTTGTCTTCTGCTGCTGGCCTTCAGGGTCTAGGTTGCTCTTTCTCCCCTTCTCTGCCTCACCTCACATGCATAAAAGAGTCCCACAGAACCAGCTCTGTGCAGCTCAGTCTCTTCTCTTTTGCTTTGACTAATACACATTTTTGTATGCTAGCCAAGAGTCTCCTCCACGAAGAAGGGCTTTTCTACTGATTTACAGAGCAATGCTCCTGTAATACCTGAGCACCAACCAATGCTGAAGCACCAGCTGTAAATGTATATAGCAATTTGTTTATAAATTCTTCATACCTACCATGAATGACATACCGGTTTTGAACCCCAGCTGGTCTGGCACTGGAACTACAATTCTCTTTCATTAGAGCATACCAGAAAAAGAAAACAAGGCAGTATACTTGGCCTGTATCAGGGTCTGGATTGCCCAGCATATTTGTGGCAACCTCCTACTGCAAGACTCAAAAAGCTCCCAGTTCACCCTCTAAAAACTGGGGTTCACAGAGGAGGGATGTGAAGTCACTAAAACCTTCACAGAGCGAGAAGACAAGTTCATGGTATACCACCTGTGCACATCATAGCAGAAAATTCATCAGATGAAATTCACAGATCATCCTGTGTCACTGCTTCACGATCTCAATTACCAGACTCAATTAGCTAATCTTGGAGCATCAAGTTTTCACCTCCCTCTAGAAACAATGAATGGCTGGTATGTCAATTAACGTTGACATATGAACCATCACTGACCTGTGTGAGCAAAGTGTCAGTTGTCATCCTTCTTTAGAAAACCTCAGAACCAGGGCTGGGTTCTACATCAGTACTACATTCAAGAGCTCTTTGACTAACTTACAATCCATACTAGATAAACTTCATTCTTCACCTGGCTATTGCTACTTAGATAAAACAAAACTTTGATACCAAATGCTCTAGTACCTTGGAAAATTCAAATTCCAATCCAGTTTGGGATCCAAATTCATAACTAAAACACCCTAACTGTAGCAATTATCCACATTTACACTTGATTAAATTAGCACAAAAGATCAACAAAAGCAAAATTGATAGTAATCCTGCGCCAGTCTGTAAGGCAGGATGCAGAGCTTTTTAACTATACAACTAAGAATACTGTGCGATCCCTCAAGGGATTAAGAAATTAAATCTCTAGCCCAAACTTAGTGCTGCATATGATTTACCCCTAAGCAGTGCACATGGAAGGTCCACAAACTCTCGGTTCCACAGCACACAGTGGATATGCAACCCTCTCCCCTCCCCAAGTTTTCCAGCTGCAAGCTGCTTTGGCACAAGTTTCCCTGCCCAAGTATCCAGGCAAGGGGAAGGTGGTAGGGCAAGGTTAGCATTGAGCTGAGCTCAGAAACAGAACTAACTTGGTACTTATAGTTCAAAAAAGAGGCAGCCTTGACTTGTTACAAGCTTTTGAAGAGTCAAGGCTGCAATGCTAGCCAGGGGAAGTCCAAACCGAGAAAGGGGGCTCTGGGACAAACTGTTCAAAGGTGTCCAGCATGTACAAGGACCACCTCACCCTCCTGCGAGACACAGTCACTTCTTAGGTAATTGTCAGCAGTTGATCTAGAAAACAGTATCAGTTAATGGGCTTTGATTTTAAAGAGTTTTCTAGCTTCTTAAATGGAAATGGAATGAAGATTTTATTTCAATCCCTTTCAAAAAAAACAAATGTCAGAATTACTTACTTACATTTGAGTTAAATTTTCCAGATCTGTTGTAATTACTGAAATTATTTCTAATAGAAATCCCTGTATTAAGTCAATGCACCTTTATTTAAAAGTAGTTACCTCAGAATTGCAGTAAATTATTGCCAACAAATCTAAAATGTAAAAGAAACATTATATAGTTGTGTTACTCTGAATAATTCACAAGGTAAAGTCAAAGAAGAGAAAAAGCCACTTAGCAAAGCAATAAATAGTCTTCACAATTTAACATTTAAAAGTCATGGCAATTGTGCTGGTATTAGAAAACTCAGAGGGGGGAAAAAAGATGACTAGAAAAAGAAATAAATCAAGCCACGATCCAGGAGCAAGCCGGACAGAAAGCTGGAATCTTCCTTACCTTTTTACCATTCACAAAGAAAACAAGTTCATCCCCTGTCGCGTTTGGAGCCATCCTGCACACCTTCCAAAATTCACTCAAAGAGGGCCACAGATCACCCTTCCGAGAGCAGCCCTACACCCACCCCACAGCAAAGTGAGCACCAGCGATACGACAAGTAATAGGAGTCTGCCTCAAGAATGTTTGACTTTACTTCTACATCAGTGCCCTGTGAAACCCCATATTATATAAGAGCCAACGAAGAGGCGTGCCAGCTGCGTTTGGTTGGTGCTTCTGCAGCAGTAATGACAGAAAAGGAGCTGGAACGAGCAGTGACCCGCCCCCTTTTATATAGCAATAGATCACAATTCAACTGCATTCCCTTTAGATTATACTGCCAGGCTTGGGGCACTCGGAGCGTGCCACTGCAACGGCTGCCAGGAATTCATTGTATTTTGCAATAGAACGCAATCTCCAGGGAAGGGGGGGGTGGGGGGGGTGGTTCTCCCAACTATCCCTCACTGAATATTGACAAGGAAAAGCTCTGTTTCCCTTGCTCTGTGCATAGCCTTCCACCTGACATTCACCATGCAGAGGTCTCTAATGAGAGCACCTGCTTATTTAAAAACTCCTCGATACATGCTCATCAGCTAGTAGACTGACTGCAAGACTATTTCAGTATTTTTCCTTAGCATTTTAAAGCTACAGTGTCCTCCACATACAAGGGCATAATTTAAACAGATATGTATTTGTCCAGATAAAAGCAATTCTAGAGAACTGAAACTCTCATCCAGCACCTCAAAAGAGGTGCTGAGCTAAGACCATAATGTTTTCACTGGGCTCTTAAAGCTTTTGGACTTACCTTTTTTGGCTTAATCCTCACATCCTGGATCTTAGGTGCATGTCGCCAGTGAAACACAGAGGAAAGCCAAATTTTCGAAGAATTTTTTTTCTTCCATTTCCTTGGCGGTGGTTTCTTCTGGTTTGTCCCTTACACAACCATACATTTTGCATTGTTTAAGTCTTCCTGTTTTTTCTCCCAAAGTTGTCACAGAATTGCCCACAGACCCCTAGATACGACATGCGTCGGTTTCATGAACAAAATATCTAAACCCCTAGTTCCAGCTTAAAATTCCTCCACAGGACAGCACGATTCCAAAGTCTTATGGAAGTTTCCTAGCACTATAGTTAATCCTGTCTGCTCCATTCTCATTTTTGTGATTTTGCTTTCCTTCCTCAGCATACCAGGCTTATTAGTTTCAATTACTTTTTTTGAGTTTCTTAAAATCCCCGGGAAAGCAGTACATCAAAGTCTCCCTTCCAGGAACCTCTCTGAACAATTCACAAAACAACAAAACCTAATTAAATTACCATTTTCAGTAACAGTCTTTCCTTCGATATTTTAGAAATGTCAGAGCACATACAATACATACAGTATTTTCACCAGCTTTTATCTTCTGACTCGTGTATTCTATTGCCCAGCCTATCTCCTAGAAAAGCTATTTTATAACAAGTGTCAAACATTGTCTCAGCGCTTCTTTACAGGCATTCAGTTTGCTGAAAGTACAGTTCACAGCAAACTTGTGCTTAACACCAGCTGCCTTCATCTATATTTGCAGTGAAGTTGTGCATAGCTGAACCAGTGCTGACACCTATTGTCTGGCACCTCCCACTTTGTAGAAGAAGAGTATTAGAAAAACGACACTTTTCTCCAAGAAATCTTCAGCTCTGTTGCTTTATATCTATGTGCAAATTTACATGAGCACTACAGTCACGTAGCAAGCATCAATCTCAAAATTAGTGTACACAAGCTTAGTACTCGTAAACAGTTTTGTAATATTTTAAATAACAATTATTACTCATAACCACAGGTAACATGTTACAGCAATCTTAAAGCAACTAGCCATTATAGCATTAACACCAAAATCAAACGTGCTTGGTTTCCTAATCTGTGTTTTCCATAATGCACAACGTTCTCTTTAGGCTTAAAGAACACCTGTAATCGTGTCATCTCATGTTTAAGGAATCGCACATACAAATTTTTGCCAAGCCTTGGCGATAGCCTTATAGTTAAACTATCCCTTTCTGCTAAATCAGTAAACAGCATCGTATGATATTCCATCATAATGTTTATTTTTGACCCATCAACCTACTATATGCGTAATATAAAAATAAAGGTAAATACATCCATGATAGTGACCTCTACATGTAGATGGCACAGTAATATAAAACTTCAGACCTTATCTCAACAGTGTCACTGCTCACACAATACCAAATTCATTCATTCTTTCACTACCCTGACGGGAAAATCTATTACTATACCCATTTCACAGGCAGAGAAGCAAGACACCTAGAACAGGCATTTTCCAAATCCTCTAAATAACTCTGGAGCATGAGAGCTTGTGCTATTTAAGTCCCTTAACCATTTTTAGAACATAAGAACATCTCCATTAGCATAGACTCCCTTAACCGAGCTAAAAATAAAACCTTCGGTCAATCAAACACAAATTGGTTATAAGACAAGGTATTCTGGCTTGCTGGTCAGTTAAAGTATAGGAGGTTTCACATTTTAGAAATCATCCCTTTGCCCATTCACAACTCAGAGATGGGTATGTTTTAGAAGTTCAAGATTCCCTGCAGTATCACTCCCTTATTAAAGGGCTCAGAAAGCAGTTGATATTAGTCAAGAATAATAATAATAAAAAAATCAGCTAGCTTTTCTTATTCTGACTGGTTAATCCTGCAGATCTGGCTGTTGCAATCATAATGATAATCTGTTCTGCAGATGATCATATGCATAGCTCAATACAGTGAAATTTATGGAAACGCCATTCCTGCCTAAGGAGTTTACCGCCAGAATTAGGTAAACGCATGAAAGTACAGCAACAAACCAATGCCAGAAGTAATAAAGGAAAAGTTTTAAAACAAAGGTGGGAAGGTTTGTTGCTTTCTTCTCATGTTCCTATTATGGGAAATGGGAGGGAACAAAGTACAGGCAGCTCTGAAGAGGATTCTGCAGAGGGATTTATAAGAAGCAGTTTGGTAAAGCAGGCAGTAAAGAAAACAAAGTCCCAAGTCAGTGCTTTAATGCAGTACTCCATATATCAAGCTTCCAGTGTTTTCACATTAACTGTGTGCCTGCTGCCCCTCTCTAATAGCTGGACTACTTCTACAAACTTACGAAGTATCCACATTGCTAAAACATGCAGACAGAATCTTTCAGCTAAAGTGGAAATGACTTGTTTGCTTTAGATCGGGAGATCGCTCTTCTGTTGGCACAGATATCCTTTCTGGGAGCACGCACTGGCACTCTTTTCAGGGATCTCAGGAGGTCTCCACCTGCTGAAATTAGGGTCAGCTATAAGGGTGTACCAGGTTAGTTAGAGCTTCACGCATCATATCCCTGACTTCTTAAAGATTCTTTTTCAGAGCATAAACTACTAGTGGTTGTGGTGGTTTGTTGTGAGTGTTCTTTGTACAAGTTTAAAAAACAAACAAACAACCCATACTGTATTGATTACAGACTGTGAATGTGAAGGCAGCATTGCCCAAGGATGTCTGTTCTCCCCGGCATCCCCTATTGACCACTCTTGAAGACAGGCTCCTGAAATAAGTGGACTTTTTATCTGACTGGATAGGGACATTCACACTTTATTGGCAAAGTCTCCCAAAACATCCTAAAGAAACACAATCTTTTCAGGATCCTAATACAGGCAGTAAACTTATTACTTTGCAATAACAAAAAAAAAATCCATAAAATTGCCACATGAATACAGAAGTAAGGTATTGCCTATTTTTTCAAAGACATTTCTCAGGGTAAAAAAAAAATCATAACTTTCATGCACTTTAGAGGTGCCTAAATTCCTTTCTGATTACAGATATAGGTTTGAAAAAGATCATGGTCACAAAGCAAATACAAATTGGATATCCTCACTGAGGTTTGTGAGTGGATACTAGCTCATTATTCATGAATCACTAATCATTCAGTGTTCAGCTTATAATTGTATGAATACCATCTAATTGTATGGATTCATTTCATGAATTATGATCTCTTTACCTGCATTTGAAGATGGGTGGAGTTTAATTATAGCTCTTTTCCTATTCCTACCACCTGGCTTCCTCTGACAGCAAGAAGAAAAGTTAGTTAATTCTGCCTTCTCTTGAGAAGTACTGGTTGTCACTAGTCTTCAGAACAATTAGCAAAGCAAGACTTTTCTTTTTTTCAATTAATTTGCAGTTTTTCTTTCATAACCTCGTTTCAGTGGACCAAACATAGGATATTTCAGATATCTGACCTGAAAAGCAACTTCTTTTCCAGCAGGCTTTTTAATGTGTTGCTTGTCTTCATCAGCATTGTCTTCAGCAGCAGCTAACTTGACATCTATCAGTTGTCTTTTACTTGCTTCCAGGGTATCATGAGAGAAAAATCTTCAGACACCTGTCCTGATAATCTAACTCAACAAAATCAGTAAGGTATTTTAATCTTTCTTCTTGGCCTTTCTTTCTATTTGTCTGCTGATATTCTAGGAGTATCTTTTGTATTTAGTCATTATAACTCTGTCCCAGGATGCACCAGAAGGAAGCAGGGTCCCCTTGCAGAGACTGGCTGCTATCTTGGTCACAGGTGGAAGCATTGTCTCCAGTGGGTGTTTCAAGGAGGAAGGCAGGGGGCAGCTGCAACAACCACATAGAGTTCTTCATTCTTCTGAACAGCTGCTAAAGCACCTCCTCTCTGGCATCAGATAATACCCTGATATTCCAAGATCCCTGAGCAGGCAAGTAGGAGCTTCTGGACCCATCTAAATAAGTAAAAGCTAGTTCCCATACCTACCTTGCATAGCACATGGCTAATTTACCACTGCTTTTCTTCACAGGAGACAGTCTCTACACAGAGGTCTGCCTCACTTTTCTTCTGCCCCCATGAAGGTATGGATGAATTTTCCCAGGAGGTCATTAAATCTAGTTTTCTTGTCTATACACCAGATGCAGTCTAGCATATGGCTGCTTGTCAAAAATCTGATACCAGCTATATGATGTAAATTTATATTCAATATACTGTCCTAAACCTGTCTGGGCATCTGCACAAGTCTTCTGGCTGCCCTGTGTATCTCATTGCTAATCACTTTCTCATTTTAAAATGCAGTATTTTGGTGGACAGTTTGTTCAAAAGACAAGAAAACCTCCACAGCTGCTTCTGCTAACAAAAGAGGCTTCTTGAATCAGCCTGACATTTGACTGTTCTGCCTAGGATGGATTTGTATGCCAAGAGCTTCCAAGCATTCTACAATTACTTAAGTTTGTCTAAGAAAAAGGACACCTCTCCTCACAGACCCTGCCTAAACAGACACCTGTACATCTTAGTACCTTGTACTAAGATTTTCTTCTGGCTCCCAACTAGACTGCACAAGTACAGCAAGTCAGTCCCCCAGAGAATTTCAGAAAAGCTTTGTTATCAGTATAATGCAGGAGAGCAGATGCCATCATCACTGGAACAGGCTAGTTGACTCACATTACAGCCATCATGGTCAGCTTGCATGCCCCAGACTGTCTTGATTTCTCCTCAAAACAAACTCATTCTAAATAATTTGTCATTAAGTAATAGTAACAGACAATAAACATCACACAGCAAAGAAAAAGCCCCACTGGAAAATCACGCACAGTGCTGGCTCAAGGGCAATTGCTATAAACTGAGCATGAATCATTTAAGGTGAAAATTAGAAAAGCCATGAACATTATAGCAATAACTTTGAAGAACACCCTTCCAAGAGAAGCAGTGCATGAAAGAAAGATTAACTGCTTTCAGAATGAACCTTGAACAGCCTACTAACTGGATAACATTATGCATATATTACAGATGTTGAAACTTAAATTACTTGAAGTCCTGTATTTCCTCTTTAATCCTACTTCATGTCCAAAAGACAGATTTCTTAAGTCATGTTCCTGATATCCTACAGTCTCAACCTGAAATAAAGACGACTTCATACTCCCAAAGTTATTTTATTAAGATTGGACAGGGAAGAAAGCTGACTGTACGTAGAAAGGCTGGAATGATACACATCTTAAACATGTCTATGAATCCCTGACTACTCAGAAGAGATATTCTTAATTACCTAGATTACTTTCAAACATAAGTACCTCATAGTCAGACTCACTGCTTTCAGTGATAGACTTTATGCTCAAGTATGGAGATTAAAAGGCATTGAACAGAAATCTTGCATCTTCATCATTCCTGAAGCTTTCCAATTCATGAAGAACAAGTTGCCTCCACTTTTCAAGAGTTGACTTGGAAACCAGTTAAAAAGAGAGGTTAATGTATTCCCTCCATTACAATTCATTCTGTATTTGCATGATGAACTTACAAATCCCAAATATTTCTGATCATTTACCATGATTGCCCTTTGTACCACCTGATGACAAATACGACAAAGTTTTCATCTCCCTTTTGAAATGGAGTGGCTTCCTTTTTTAATAAAACTGGTTTCCCCCCCACACACACTGGTATTTTGCATCCTGTATTATTTTATATCTGAATACAAAAGATAGAGCTGATAGTTTTCATGGGTTGGCAGGAGGTTACTTTGCAGAATTCAATCAGGCAAAATGATGTTGAGATATTTACCAACAAATGAACTACAGAGCTGTTGCAAGAAAATATCCAGCATGACTAATGCAGACACCTAACTAGAGCACAGATATACCTATACTTTCAGGAGAATGCTGCTGATGTATCTTGATGTAAACATGATTAACAACCTTGTTAAATTAAGATGACGAGATGGGCTTCAACCAAAAAGCTTGGAAAAATACTTGAGAAAAACGATGAAAGAGTAAGATAAAGATGTGTGTATATAGGAATTCTCAAAGCTGCTTTTCCCAGGACAAGGTAAGTGTGCCCTAATGGTTAACAAGGTTAGGACTGTAGAAATCAATAACAGGCTGCTAGTTGTTTTCTGTTCTGTCTATTACTAGCAATACAGGAATGTCCAACCACACCTCTGTCTGGTTTGTGCTGAGTAAACCCACAGTTTCTTTGCAATGATTTTTCAGTGATCCTTCCAGGAGCTAAATCAGATCTAGAGAAAGCATCTCAAGTTTAAGTGATCAGAGTAGCCAACATTACTCACTTTATTAAAGCTGACACAAAAAGCTTTTATTCCCTTGAATAAAGTATAAGCTATTCTGTGTAAACAAAAACACAGCAGAGTTGAATCCAGAATTTCAAATCCATCTCCCTTGAAGACTAAGGTGGTTCCAATGCTAAACTGGATTCCATACATAAAAGCTTTGACATTCCTGTTGCAGGAGAGTTGCAGCAGTGGTCCTATAATATTATTGGGTTTATTACCAAAAATAGAATACTTTCAATAAGAGGGAGAGATTTCAGCTTCTGTGCCACAAAGCTTGCAATCTAAAACAAAAGCCTCTGAAGAAGAAAAAAAAAAAATAGGCTAAGAGCCCAGAGGAAAGACCTAGTTCTTTTCTCATTATTTTTATGATGGTGATTACTGCAGCAGATAATAGCTTTTAGGAGGAACTAGTGTGGAGCCTGTAACATGCAACCTACTGCATATTCCGTGTCTTACAGAATATTAAGCACAAAAATACAAATAGTAACCTGTACTGAGAGCCGAAATAACACAAGAACTGACAGGATTCTAGCATCATCGACACCGAGCCATTGGTATCAAATACCCAGATCCTAAGGAACTTCAATTGTCATCTGAATTAACCTCTTTTTTCCATCATCACATCATCCCATATCACAGCTGTGCATGGCAGAAGCAATTTTTTATCAGATCTTTATTTTAGTGAATTTATCTGTTGCACTGGTCAGCTAATATTTGCATGTGTTCATAGATTTTACTTTTTACATTTAATCCCCCTAGTCTGGAAGTTTATTGTCAGCCACTTTTACTGTGACAGTGAACAAAGATCAAGAACAAGGCTCCAGTTTGTTAATCTCGTTGCCAGTTCAAAGCACAGTCAGTCTCTGCTCCACCTCTTCCACTTTAGACAAAGCAGCTACAGACTAGGGGAAGAACGACAATCTAGCAGGACACCCATAAGATCAAGGAGTGGCAGCCAATTAGACACATGATTATTAGTTTAGAAACAGCAAAAAGTGATGGTAGACAGGCTTTCACTAGACTTTGTTCTGGAAGCTATATTTTATCATTTGAAGGCAGGGTCCATTTCTTATACTTGCCTCTTCCTTTGAGATGCAGACCTTAACCAAGCTAGCCTTCAAACCCCCACTTTGATCCATCTATTGGAGTCATGCATTGAGCAGTCTCCACTTTTCTATGAGCAGAACCAATATTTGGACAAAAAAAAAAAAGACATTCAGGTATTTTATATCTACCTTTTAGATTATTTAAACTGCGCAAAACCATCCTTTTAAAAGGAACACTCTTAGAAAACCAGATTTATTTTTTTTTTTTTTTTACACACCACACTTCTCATTTCTATGTGGATAAAGCAGCTGATTTCAGTTTGTCATCTTACAGAAGAAATTATTGCAGTACAGAAAAGTTACATGGCCTGACCAAACAGCAATGAAGCCAGGGTGAAATTTTCAAAAGTACTCAGTGCTGAGCTCCTTTCTCACTACACTCAGTGGGAGAGAAGTTAAATAAACATCAAATGCTTTCTGAATAATTCTGCCTAGTGAGAAACCACCCACTGTTTACACTGAGACCAGAATCTGAACCCAGAACCTATACCCTGTTGACTGAAACATAACATGTACATATCTTTACTTTGTTTACAGTTCCCAGCACTGACGCCCCAGCAAAAGGATGCAAAGTCAAAGTAAGATCAATTAAAACAAAGGTAAACACACTAGACTGTTTTCCCACATTGACCTGAAAGGCATGAAAGAAACATAAGCTTGAAGAACAATGCAAGTACTACTAATTTTCCTGGAAGAGTTTTGTTTTGTTTTCTGGAATAAGAAACAACTATGAAGTATCTTATTCCACAACGCATGATCCAGTGAATTTCCAAGAACAGGAGAGTTTAAGAGAGTTCAGAGCATATTCTGTTATCACAACTCCTAGGTGTCCATTGTATCTTATTTGGATAAAGATCTGTAGTGAGTACAGCCACTCAAGTAATGTTGCAGTCTCCTAAGATATAAACTGAATGGTTTGATTTACAGTTATTCACATCTCTTCCTTGTATCTCAGGAAAATCTCTTTAGAACAAGAAATGCTTTTTACATTAAAACCACTAATAAAAAACACATATAGATAAAATTGAGTACCACCAGTTTTGGGGCACCATTGACGACATCATTGATCGAGATATTTTTCCCACGCTTCAAGTTTCTCAGGTCTCCTAACCTGACCAGTGTTCATCTCAGCATTTCTTGTAATAAAAACATAATTGTCCCTGATCCCTCACCTACACTGACGTCAGAGGAAGTCTGGATGGAGAAAGATGACACAATGTTCAGGATAAACTAAAGGAAAAAAAAATTTAAGAACTTTCACGGTCAGGGTCTGCTGATCTGTGAAAGCCTGACTCAGCAGCGACTTTGCAAAAGGCAGGCACCTATTGGATGAGGAGAGGGAGCGGATCCCAGAGCTGGTCAGCTGGAGAGGTCAGCAGCGGGACCACGGGGAAGGTCAAGGGCCTGGCAGACAGTACCTGGGCCCTGTGCCCAGCGAGGGCAGGCAGGGATGGCCACCGGGGCACCAGCAGGGTAATTCTCTTGCCTGCCCTGTTCTGGTCACTCCACAGCCCTCAGCAGAACTCCAGCAGTGGGATATGGCTTACCGTCCACTGATGGCAGCTCCTCCAGGCTCAGACTTCGTGGAGACCAGCTTAAATGCAGCGAACCCTCTCATAAGCAGACATTAAAAGAAGAAAGAGGACCTGCAAAAAAATAAGACATCCAAATGCTTATATAAATAATGGTGAGCAAGTATATACATTATATTAAGCCTTCACGGATCTCCCTGCCCTTATTGCAGTCTGTGGCATGCCATCTAGGGGCTGTTCTTTACAACTTGAGATGGTCTCTGAACTGAACAGTCCAGGAGCACCCGCTATTTCCAGAAGGGCCATGAGATAGACATGTAAATAACATAACCACCAAAAGCTGAAAAGCCAGTAGCTAGAGAAAGGGAAGAACAGAGACACTTTTAAAGCAATTTTAAAAAAATTACAAGCACAGGAAAATTAAGGGGACAAATATGATACATTTGTTTCTCTGGAAAAAAAATCTCTAAATTTCATCTATCAGTTAAAAAGTCTTCTGGCCCTACCCAAACTCACAAGGCACAGTAGGATGGCTTCCTACCAGATTCAAATTCTCCTGCATTGCACAGGACACTTCAATAGCTGCCCTGACAAGCTATAAATAATTAACTTTATCCACGTTGTGCAAGCAACAGGGCAAGAGATTACAAAATCCATTTATGCAATTGAGACGTTACATTGGGACACCCAGAATACACCTCAGCAAGCTGATTGTCCTCTTCTAGTTTTTATACATAAGATGGAAAACATTGGGGAAAAAGCAGACATAGCATAAGTTAAATTTGATTTAAAATATGGAACTCCTAGGCTGGAAGAAAAGAAAAAATATTTTTAAAAATACTCATTGAGATTCTGTCATATAGCATTACCAATGTTGAACTTCAATAAAAAAACCACAAAAATAGTTGTTTATTCTATGTATTCCATTGTAAAAGCTGAAAGGGATCTGAAATCTGGCAATCAAGATAAACCAGGATAAGTAATCCATCTAATTTTTTTTCCTTCCCCCTTTCAGTTTATGTTCTGGCAAGAAGATGACAGTTTTGCTGCAGGCCTTTTATTTTTAAAAAGTCTTCACAAATCATTCCAGCAAATTTGTCTTGATGTATTGATAATGCAAGCTTCTGCAAGTGTTCCCCATGATGCAAAAAGTTTCCAAACAATTGTGACTGACTAATTACAGTTATGCATACTACTCAGTCATTTAAATATCATCATACAATTGATAGCATTCATTTTCTTGCCTGGAGAAGGCAAACTCTTGTTCACTATTGCTTGATGAGACTTTAACCCTCTTCACTGCCTCCCAATGAAAAAGTCAAGAGCAAATCCAGCATTTTTGTTGTAGCCTTTCAATATAGAGGATGTCTCAAGATCACTGCACACTCCAGAATTATTAAACTGCTGATCTGTTTTTCCCACATCTCACACACTATTTTAAATAAGCATCTTTAAGTTACAAAAGTGAGAGTCATCAGAATGAAGAGCTGGTTGCCGAGTTACAGCAATGCATTGGAACTTCCTTTCCTCAAGGGAAAGGAGAAATCACTCCAGATGACACCATCTTTAATAGGGCAAAAACCCATACTTGGAAAAGCACAAGCAGGCAACATTCTCAGAAAATATGCCAATGCTCTGATGAAGAGGTACTAAGCAAGTTACGATGTAAAAACAGGTCTAGAGCTTTTTTCCACTGATATGTCAGAGAACACTTATGTCATATTTTGTATTTTAAGAGTCTTCTGCTAGGTCTCAGGTAGCACAGCATTCAGCCTGGGCTGAATAGTTCCACAAGAGAGAAACTGATCTTACAGGGCTCTTGGAGCCAGGTGGTCTTGCACTCCACCAGGTTCAATGTACTCAAGTTCAACAGGGGACTGTCTTCACAAATACGCCCACAGACTAAGTCCAGCAGGGGTCACAGTGTTCACGCAATCAGACATCTCATCTGTGATTATGACTATGTATTTGGAGTTTCCCATCCAGCTCCACAGAACTTCCAGGTGCAAGAAAGGAAAGGCTGGAACAGATGGATCTTAACATTTCCTTCTTGTCATTCCTCATCTCCTTCAGCTTTTAGTCTTACTCCTCCATAACCATGCCTTAAGACCACAACTCTTAGCCCTTTCCACTGAGAGTATTTACTCAGAACCTACTTTATCTTTGATTTATCCACAACTGTGAGTTCAAAAGTTCCTTCAAAGTTTCCAGACAGAATAATTATAAATATGCTTCAACAGTGATTCCCCTAGAGAAGTTTCTTGAATGGATCCCACTACAATATCTATCCCTAAATCTTGTAGATCTCCACTGATTATCATGAATTCCTGAAAATCCAGGTTGATTCAGGACATATGCCACGTGGTTCAGTCTCTCCAGACCACGTCTGCTGCTTGCTGGCCTCCAGAATCACACTCCTCAGCAGACCACTGCTGCCTCAAGTTCTGAGCATGCTGTCAGAAGAAAGTTGATTACCTTTCTGATCCAGGTTGTTTGTCTGGAAGGGTGATGATATATTTCCCTTCCCTACATTTGTCCCCTGCTCAGTTGTCTACTTCTGCTCTGCAGCTTACTGACTCAAGGCTGGCTTACTGCTGCCTTCATACAGCCTTCCTGACATATTGCTTGAATGCCTTTCATTTAATTTATCCTTCTCCTGGGCTGTGTTTCATAAGGACCATGCTAAAAAAAGCAATGTCTTCTATTTGACTTTTTCAGAACTTGTGCTCACTAAGGTGTAGTAAGAGTTGTTTTGCTGGTGCATCTTATTGTTCACACTTCATCAACAGAAATTTCTTTCCCATTTCAATTACTGCTGGGGATCCTTAAGGCAGTTTGAGAGAAGCTAAAACCTGCCCAGATAAGCTAAAACCACATTGCAAGCAAGTGTATCTCAGGCATTCAGGTCTGTGGTGGACAGACAGACAGTCTACATTGTTCTAAAAACAAGATTGACTGCAGAAGCAGCTATTTGATTGGCACATTTAAATAACAAATACTTAGAAACTTGAGTATCAATATCTGAGTAATCAGATATATACTTTTAATATCTTATCCAGACATCTGATTCTGCTGTTTTCTCTCCCTCCTGTTCCTGTGAGGCTGAGCTCCCTTCAGTGAATGTTTCATGACTCCACTCACCAGAATTACCTTCTATTCTTTTATTGTCAGCTGGTTCCTCCTCCATAGAGGAAATAAAACCTAAGTACCTATTCCATAACAGTTTCACCCTCTTTTGAAACAAAACAGTGTCCCTAATACATCCACAATTTTGACAGACTCTCTGCACTTTTTTCCCTAGCTGGTAACTTCAGTCCCAATAACTTCCTAGTTCCAAGAAAGCATAACCAGCTTCTTCCATTTGGTGCAATGTACACCGGTACCATGTTATCTATTCACCACTTCCCCATTTCCCATCCTCTGATCAGTTTACTGTTTTCCACCTGTGGTTCTTAGTCTTCAGCATTCAGAAAAAATGGTTTAAGCCCTCCTTTGTGTCTGTGCTTTTCTCCCTAAACAGTTAAAGTCTTTCTGTTGCCACCCTCACAGTACTTTTTCCCCATAACCCAACAAGTTAGAGCGCCCAGTCAGCTTCTCTGACACAGCTAAGCATTCCCCATCTAGACTTCTATACTCAGCTTGGAAGATTTACCTGAACACTTTCATCCCAATTTTCTGAGCTCTGTAGTATTTCCTAAGCAGCTTAGGAACCCAGGAGACTGGATGAGAATACAATCATCAGGATGAAGAATCCACAGGTGTGTCAACGTGGCTGGATAACACCCCAGGCCCCATTAGGGCAAAGTCTTGAATCATTACTCTCCTTTGCTTCCTTGAGGGTGAAGGCAGCAGACCTGCATCCTTGGCTATGTAATGCCCCTCTGCATTTCCCTTATTTCTGACCTCAGTGGAAAGGAGACTTGGTTGCAGAAAAGACCACCATCTGCCAAGAAGGATGGTCAGTGTCTGGCTCCTTGGTGTAAAGCAGTGGGTTCTCCTCCTCACAGTAGTGTTGGTGCATTCCAGGATCAAGCCAGCTGGTTTCCTCCAGCCTGAGTGTCCTGCAGATGAAAACCATGTACTCCCACTTTTGCAATTCAGTCACCACCTACAGTAGCTGTTGTAGCTCATTTGGCAACTGGCATGTTTCACCTTGGGTGGTACCTCTTATCTGGCATCCTTTAACAAAAGTATCAGAACTACATTCCCAACAAGTCAGGACCAGAACCAAGGTGGAAAGTTCCAGAGACAAAGACAGAAACAGCACCAGGGACAGTAGAGTGCCTTGTTTTCCCCCTTGAAAGGTAGAAAATAGGCACCTGCTGTCCTCTCTCACCTGAGGAAGTCAGTTGGTCTCTGACAAACAATGGTTAACTTTGGTTTCCTTGCCACCCTAGACCCTCTTAGTAGCCTAAAGAAAAAAAAAGCCCGCAGTCCAGTATAGTTTACTATTTCTCTATTTGTTAGAAATAAACAGGTTGATGACAGCAAGTTTTTCAGGCATAAAACAGCAGCAGACCCTAAATAAGCTTCTTCCTTTTCACACAGATTTGGCCTCATGAACTCCATATCTGAGGTCCCTGCTCTGCTAGACAGGAAACCTTGAAATGAAGCATCCATACCTGCTTTGTCCAGCTTTAACTTTTCCAATATGCATGCAGTTCTTGGAGAGGAGCAATTTAGACCTAGCTATGATTTCTCTAGCCCCAGACAACTTCTTCGAGTAAGGAACTCCTTCACCAGTTACAGCTTCCCCTTCTGTTCCACCCCATACCACATCATACATCAGTTAAACCAGTGCAGTGGGAGTCCAAAGAGCATTGCAATCTCTTCTTGCGAGAATTCTTGGACACCTCCCTTCTGTGTCTCTCTACTTGGGCATCATTTAGCCTGCCACACCTATTTCCAGCTCCTTCAAACAAGGACCCCATCCTGTTGAGGAGTAAGGCAGCACCTACAGAAAGGCACTAACCTTGTTTAAACCATTTAAGTGACACCAGAACAACAGGATAGTGCAGGGCAGCAGGACCTGCCCCATTGCTTGATTAATAGTACTTCCATAAGGATCAGTTACGAGTATTACAAAATCTTCAGGCACATTAAAGAATGTCCAGCTAACTATCTGCTAGTCAAGCAAATATTAGTATTGACTGAATCCTGAAATGAAAGCTATGCTTGACTCATGACAAACCCTCCAAAACTAACTACACTTCATTGTAATGAGTTGCCAGGATGGTCCAAGTCCAATATTGACAGAGAGCTAGAGTCTCAATGAGCCAAGCTAGCTACCTTGCCACTGGAACGCAGGGGACTGAAGTGTCACCTCATCATCCACTGGAATGGAGGGAGAAATGCTCCAGAGCCTAACTGGAGATGCAAGGAGAAATTAACATTTGGAAATATCACATTCCTCTTCCAAAGTTATGCAACCCCGCAATGACAAAGCCTAGCTGGGAAACAGACATGGCAAGGGAACTGTGAAGTCAGACATGGGATGCTACACATGCCACAGACTGATCCTTCAAAGAGTATACCAGAAACAAAGCTAAGATTTCTGATCCGACTCATTCATATTATAGGATGCCTCAAATGACTTAGTGGTACACTGTCAATGATGTCATTCTGGAAAGTTTATACAACTGTGTATGATTACCCAGGAAAATGTTTATAAATTGGCAAACCAAAGGAGACATCCCATTCACAACATAATCCTGTTGTATCCTCCTAGCGTGTCTCTGAAATTAATAGAATATGAACAGTAAACTTAAAACCATCTGACTGGAAGCCAATTTACCTATCAGGTACAGACCAAAAATCACACCTTACAGGTGAAAGAGCACATACAAAAATATTGACATTTAGCCAAAAAAAACATTGCAAGAAAAAAATAAGGCACAAAAACTGCCAAAAAACTGCAAAGTAACAGAGAACTAAAATGTTTGTGTATTTATTCATAGTGTTGCACTCAAGATGTTGCTGATGGACATAAGCCAACTACAGCAGTGACTTCAAAGTTATACCTGTACGAAGTTGTAGAATGGTATCATTACAGAAGCAGCATCTTATCAGAGCACTATAAAGGGTAGTTTTGGTCAACCGAACTGCTTACTAAAATAATCCTAAAACCCCACATACAGAAACTCTTTTCTACAAACCATCAATTGTTATTTTCATCTGGGGTTTTGTAGGGTATACATCCCCAGGAGAATTATAAACTTGACCCTATGTATCCCATATCTTTCCAATTAAGCTCCCAAAGTCAATTATTAAAGGCTTGGAATTAAAGTTATAATTCAAATCTGAAATTTTACATCTTCACTGTGCATATTAATGACTTAAGAGCCTGTAGGAAACACTGGAATTCCTTTAAGTCTACTTTACCCAATGTTCAAGGTTGATTTGATTGGATCTACGCTTTAAAAACTAACAGGTATATTCATGCATTTTTGCACATTGCAAGTACTGGGCCACATACTATTATTTTCCACATAATAACTTCATGTTGCTATGTTACCAAGAGCTAAAATAATCTAATAAACATTAATTAATATTTGCACAACACCCTGTAATGTGGTTACTTGCAGTTTTACAGACAGGAAAAGCTGAGACACTAAGAGGAACTCTTAGATCATACAGTGAGTCAGCAGTGGCACAGGAAGAGACAATAAATCCACACTCCTATTTCTACAATGTCTGGGCTAGGCCCTTTTTAAGTTACTAAACCATCCAACTAATTCTGGTACTGCAAAATATTGCTTCAAATTAATTTGTTGAAATTGATATTACAGCTTTCCACCCAATACTGATAGGTTTGATTTTCATTTACTCTAGATTCTTATAAGAAAAATCAAGGTTCCTTCTTAAATTATTAGAAAGCAGCAACTGCAATACTGCAGAGCTAAATTAAGAAAGTTCCCATGATTTCACTTCCAGCTCCCACCTGCTTCTGTGGCAGAGCAGGCAGGGAAGAAGAGTTTTCCAGGTCTACATATAGTATTCACAGGTCTACATATACAGCAATTTCCACCAGACTCTCCCAGCTGATCCAGCAACAGACCACAGGAGAAATCACTGATTATGGCCAGAGCTCTTCACTCTCCTTTTACCTGCAAATTCCTCCTCTTTCCCCAAAATTACATTGTCCAGATGTTACCCAAGATGATCAAGTACTTCTGGTTACAGCTCTGCCTTCCCACTTATCAGTAAGCCCTTTTGCTCTAGCATTTTCGGAACAGAACATCAGCTGTCAACTTCGGAGCCCTCCTCAGAGGAGCATCTGGCACACACAAACTCAGGGAAAAGCAAGTCCCCCGTCTCACCCTACCCCACATGCTTTCAAGACACAATGAACACTCTTGAAATAAACATGGCCATCCAGGAAAATTGTCCTGCAGAGACAAATCCAATCCCCATACCAGTTCAAACACTCCCATCACGTGTAAGGATCACTTCCAGATGTGTTTACACTTCTTCTGAAGGTTTAATTTTGGACTATTAAAAGTCCATTCAATCAAAAAATTGCAAAAGCTTGGTGTCCTTCACCAATGAACATGAAACTGAGCAGTTATGCTCCACGGACTACCAATTGCACAAACTTTGTAGAACCTTATTTGTCATTTTATCTTGCCAATTTGTTTGCATAATAGTTGGAAAGTGGTGCTGATTAAATTTCTCCTGAAGTTTGATGGGCCAGTGCTAACTTGCCTCTGGTTCAAAGCCAAAACACAGAATAAAGTGAAAACTAAAGCATCTATAAAAATCAGTATGTTGTGCTTAATTAAGCTGTTAATATTTCTCTTAAATTTAGGTAACTATTTCCTAGTTGGTATTTTACTAATTCCTCTAAGGCAACCAGAGCTCTTAAGTTATATTGACTCTACTGCAATTAAATCTTACCTTTTATTTCTCCAGTCTTTAGCAATTCTGCCTCTTGAAGTTTGTTCCTTTCAAATAGAGAACATATCCAACCCAAAGTGATCTTCATTGATGTATGCCAATTAAGAATCTGAAAAGGGTTGCTGCTGCGTAAAAGAGATGTGTACTTATTCTTACTTCTTCTTCTAGATTAATATCCATGGTTACCAGTGATGGACTTTTCCTGTGTATCCAGTTTAACACTGATAAAATCGGCAAGATTATGCAATTAGCAAGATACTACCTAAGATTTTGATTAAATTTTAACATTCAAAAGTTCTACATAAAGCTTTATGCTGCTGGGTTGGACAATTAATACAACTTTGGTCTTAGCAGTTAGGCTCAAAATTAATTCCCCATATGGCCGTAACAAGTTAGACACCCTGAAGTTCACTAGTCCTGGTAACGATATAATCAATAAGGCACCGGTGTTTATTCTAGAACTAGTACCATGAGATTTTGTGCCTGAAGTGCAGTCTACAGATGACACTTGATTCCCTAGTTATACTAAAGACAATTAGAAGTAGCATCAAGCCAGTAACGGTGTCCAGTCTATTTCCAGCTCAGATAACGAAATATCCTACAAAGATGTGTTTACAACCACTTGGTGAGACCACAGTAAACTGAAGCAATTCCAGATAGTTTTGCCTTTTCCCCACCTCCATTAATAAAGAATGTGATGAGATTATCATGAGATCTTTTTAGATTACAAATCCATCGTTTGCAACAAATAATTGATGCTAACATTTTAATAAGTCACATGAAAGCACTCATTACTACCTGACTAGCTTCCGCTTGTGCTTAACCACAGTAGCAGCAAATTACTCCCATGGCCTCCAATGGACTGACACACCTCAGAAAGCCTAACGTCACTGCCAGGAGGTCATTTTTACAGATGTGTGTATGCTTTCCCATCGCAATCACAAAAGAGCAAACATTGACTGATTTAAGTGACCTGTTGTTTTGCGATGAGTATGTGAAGAATTATCATGACCTTGATCCATCCTTGTGTAGCAAATGTCTAGATGGCCTATCAGCTGCAGCTTGCAACACCTTTTCCAGCCTCTTCTCCACCTAGGGTGAATGGTGCAACCCTGAGCAGAGCCAATGCACTTTGGAACATTCACCAAGTATTTTACTGTTCCTACAGCACACAACTGGCTTAAGGATTATTCATGACAGCCACACCCATGTCATTAATCCTCCTGGCAAATGGCAGAAATAGAAAATGTCAGAACTAAAGCTTTAAGAGTGCTCCCAAAGATCAAGGTTTTGTCCAAATGCAGTGAGAGCCTACAAAGTGTATTCTGATAAAGCACAGCGACCTTACCTACAGTTACAGCAGAGTCACACTTGTCCTATCTTATGCCTTCAGGGAAGAGTTTGTTAGGAACAGCACTATCATCTAGCCCCTCCCTAGTTTAGTATTCCTAAGAACATTTAACCACATCTGGGGAAATACGCATAGGCTTTCCTTTTTTGCAAAGCATTATATATGTTTCTCACATCAGTGATGGAACAGGGCTGGGGGGGGGAAGCCACACAATGCCCTTCAAAAGAGGCTGAAACTGATATTAAATATTTTCCTAGTTCAGGTTGCCTTTGGTTGTTTCGTGAAGGAAGTGTATTCAACCATGAAGAGCTTTTCAAATCATCTAGTCACACCTTCTTACAAGTTCAAGTGTCAGACCTGGACACGCCAACCTATTGTTGAGATAGGTACTCCCTGAAAAATGGTTTGTCATATCATAGAATCACAGAACAGTTCGGGTTGGAAGGGACCTTAAAGATCATCTGGTTCCAACCCCCCTGCCATGGGCAGGGACACCTTGCACTAGACCAGGTTGCTCAAAGCCCCATCCAGCCTGGCCTTGAATGTTTTCAGGGATGGGGCAGCCACAGCTTCTCGGGGCAACCTGTCCCAGTGCCTCACCACCCTCAGAGTGAAGAATTTCTTCGTTATATCTAACCTAAATCTACCCTCTTTCAGTTTAAAGCCATTACCCCTTGTCCTATCACTATGTGCCCTTGTAAAAAGTCCCCTCTCCAGCTTTCTTGTAGGCCCCCTTCAGGTACTGGAAGGCTGCTCTAAGGTCTCCCCAGAGCCTTCTCTTCTCCAGCCTGAACAACCCCAGCACTCTCAGCCTGCCTTCATAGGAGAGGTGCTCCAGCCCACTGGTCACCTTCGTGGCCCTCCTCTGGACTTGCGCTTGGGATTGCCCCAACCCATGTGCAGGACCTTGCACTTGGCCTTGTTGAACTTTATGAGGTTCTCATGGGCCCACCCCTCCAGCCTGTCAAGGTCCCTCTGGATGGCATGCCTTCCCTCCAGCGTGTCAACCCCACCACACAGCTTGGTGTCATCAGCAAACTGCTGAGGGTGCACCCAATCCCACTGTCCGTGTCACCAAAGGTGTTAAACAGCACCGGTCCCAATACTGACCCCTAAGAAACACCACTCATTACTGGTCTCCACATGGACATTGAGCCATTGACCGCAAGTCTTTGAGTGCGACCATCCAGCCAATTCCTTATCCACCAAGTGGTCCATCCATCAAATCCACGCCTCTCCAATTTAGTGACAAGGATGTCGTGCAGGACAGTGTCAAATGCTTTGCACAAGTCCAGGTAGATGACATCAGTTGCTCTTCCCTTATCCACCAACACTGCAACCTCATCATAGAAGGCCACCAAATTTGTCAGGCATGATTTGCCCTTAGTGAAGCCATGTTGGCTGTCACCAATCACCTCCTTCTGAAGACAGTATCTGTCATAGCATAGAAGTTGTGGGAAGCAGTATGCATGAGTATTTACCCTGGCTAAATGCTGCATGAACTAACTCTTGAGTCATTTAAGCTCTTGTCTCCAAAGGCAATTGTACTACCTTTCAAAAGCTGTTTATATAATTTTTTGTGCTACTCTTTGCTTCTCCTTTTATTATTTTTATAACATCAAAACATGTGCAAGCACATCTTCGTCACTGCCACATTACAGATTTTCTTCTCTAAGGCACCTAGACCCCGCAGCCTTCCTGGCCATAGCACATCAGGAAAGCACTTCCCTGCAGTCTGTCACCCATCCATGTTGATTATGCAGGTTGCGCTCTCTGCAAAGACAACTGCTTGCAACACCCTGCCAATTCGCATCCAAACCCAAGTCCTCCTGAATTCCAAGTTACTTTTCCCATGAACTAAGCATTCAGCTAAGCCCAAGGCAAGGACATATCTCTAATGCTTAGCTATGTGATGCAGTGAGCTTCCCTGGCCTGCATCCACTGCAGTGGCAGTGCTAATGCTTTTTAGCCAGTGGAAATCAGCAGATCACATCCATGAATGACTTTCCTGACAAAAACTGCTGTGTGCAGCTAACACAGGAGTCCTGGTTTCTACCCCAGGTGTTGCTGCATCAGCAGAGCCAAAGGAGAAGGAGCTAGTGTGCCCTGTTTCAGACTATATCACAAAAACAAGATCATACCTTGGATTTACAGTACACTGGTCACACCCCTTTCAGGTACTCTTGCTATAGCTGTCCCAAAGAATGTATATGTAGAGTGTACAGACTGCACTCTCCACTTGCCCTAAAAGATCACCCTTTCAACTTGTTAGGGTAGTACTTTTGCCCCATAAATCTAAGATCAAAGATCTTAGGAATGTCCTGAAGTTCCAGGACACTCTGCTGTTGCAGACACCTCTTCCCCCTTCAGTTTAAGAAGCTCAGGCAAGTCAGACAACAGAATTGCTAACCACATCGTGGGTTTGTTGCTGTTTTGGTTTTGGTTTTTAAGTAAGCCAGTCAAGAAAGATTGTTCCCCATATTTCCCAACTCTAGTTCAGCCCACTCACTACTTTTCCAGGTAGGTAAGTCCAGCTGAATCTCCACCAGTGAAGTCTGTTCAGGTAATATGTAAGAAATATCTGCAGGGAAGGTGTAAACCATTCATTCATGCATGTACAGCTCCTGAGACATGCCAGCATTTTTAGAAGACAATTAGTAGCAACAGTAGCTGGATACTTTGACCTAGAAGGATGCAGAAAAAGAATTAAACTGAGCAGACTGTCAGGAGACCTGCTAATTAACTTCCTCCAGGACCAGTCTATCATTAGGAAGTAGTTTGAAGCAATTAGGCACAGGAGATTTTTCTAACTTCACTGTTTCATTTTCTAACCGCTTTGCTCTAGCTGCACACATATGAACCTTGGGTATCTGTTTGCACTGTGTTACCCACACCAGCCTATCATAAAGACATATCTTATAACTGCGTTTCTATATGCAGCTGGAGTATGACATTTAATATTAAGTCATTAGCTCAGATTTTAATGGGCAACACTGAGCTTTGCAGAGCATCCACAGGAGTTATGCCTGTGCAATATATCAGGCAGGTTTCCCCCAACCCAGAAGTAGGCTGAACTTAGAAAGTGAAGGTTAAAAAAAAGTTTTTCATCTAGCATCACAAAGGAGCATAGCTATCAGGGCTCCTCTTTGCTCACTGAGAAATCTGCTTCTTTACAATACTGCTAATCACCACAGACACTCTTCTGTTCCCACAGAAATCAAGCAAAACTTTACTAATGATCTTTCTAGGTTGCAGGTTGGGCTCTTTATCTTTCATGGAAACTTTGTGATTCAGACAATGCAACTGCAGTTGTTCCCTTTTTCAAAGGGAAAATAATAGCCTATTTTACTCTCAGCTCCTAAAGAAGGCACTGTGACAGATGCACTCGACCCCTTGATTGGACTGGCAGTGGTTCGCTGCAGGCTCTGGAAGAGGTAAAGGCCTGAGCTGTAGACAGGCTGTGAATTCCTCTAGTTTCTATCTGTTCTCTGACAACCCACAAAGGAACAGAGCGACTCCTTTATCAAGGAATGAAGAAAGTTGTGGGTACAACGAGTCTCCTGCATGCCTTTTCTATGGCATGTAATTTGACTACAAGCCAACCACTTTATCCTATAAATATGACAGCCTAAGCGAGCCTTCTTGGAGCTCTCCTTGCTAAGGCAGTGTGGCTGCATGGCAGTGATCGCCCCTTGAGCTGGGACACCTCTCAAGGTTGCTCCTCGAGGCAAAGAGACCTTTTACCAACAATAGATCTTTGGTAAGCAACTGATATAACACATATAACCTTGTAGTATGGTCACTTTGATTTTTGTCTTGGTAACTTTGATTGCGTACTGAATTGATGCTAATGAAACTTTATATAAACTTTGCATGTACAATCCCCTAAATGTAAACTGTTGCACAAGTCTGAGACTAACACTGGACCTAGCTGCACCTAAGCTCCATCAGGAGTTTAGAAAGCAAGAGCATCTACTCTGAACCTCATGACTCAATGGGAGGGTCTTCCTTACTCTTTGAATCTCCGGTCTCTCTGTGAATCATTCTAACTCAAGGCTAATTCAATTTTCCTTTGTATGATGCTTCCGTGCAGTAATTAATAGAGTCAACCTTGCCATAGAACTTCGTTAAGTCATACTTTTACAACATCATATTAAAACCACTTTTGCTAATACCTTTGTTGGTGATTCCTTAAGCATTCTAAATCGCTCATTCGTGACAGGTGCCTACCTTCTAACTGTCCTATAATAGCAGTGAAAAGCATATGCTGAATAAGAAAGGAAAAGTTACACTGCAGGCAGATTAATCCAATGAAACCAGAAGTGCCTTTTGCAGGCAGCAAAAAACAACTTGCATTAGCCAATCTGTCCTGATATGCTAGCCTAGGTCAATATCTTTGTGGTCCAGCATGCCTGTTCTTTCAAACTGCGGGCACTCACCAGCAGCTGCCACAGAGCTGCTTGCCCACCAGCCAGGAGGAGGGCAGCAGTCTTGACCAGAGCCAGGGTTGCCAAATTTCTGACAGCGCTGTGGCAGATACTCTGGGCATCCAGGGCAGGGCATGACCAGCTGCAGAGGAAGAAGCTTTGCTCCTGCTTACAGGGGGCTCAAGCCACAGGTGCAGCAGCCCAGGCCTGCTTGCTGAGGGACACCAGGGCACCAGCCAGCCCTGGAGTCACGGAACACATCTGTCTCAGACCCCTTTGCGTAGACTCGAACACTTGAACCTGAGCCCCACTCACGGGGAGGTCACACCAAGCAGGCTACCAGCAGGACAGAAAGCCCCTGGGAGCTGCACCCTGAGTACTCGGAGGGCACATCCCACCTCACACAGCCCTGCCCCACACCTCTGAAAGGCTGGGACATGAGACACCCACCTCCTTACAGGGGGCTGCTCCAGGCAGGGGGAACACACAGACCCCACTGACAGGGTCAGCCACTAATCACTAGCAGGAGCCCAAGCTGGGAGGACTCCCAAGGAGGAGCCCATGGACACACCTCATCCTAGCAGCGGGGAGGTGGCTCATGCTGGGAGAAAGCCAGCAGGAACCACTGGACTGGCTCCTCTGGAGCCATGCTCACAGGCAGCTCCAGAGGGCTGCAGAGCTCCAGGTGACACATACCTCGACTGCAGGGCTGTCACCCTCACTCTGCTCCCAGCACAGACAGACACAGACTCCAGCCCTACTTGTAGGGGGGGGCACATTGCCCAAAGTGTTACTGAGTGTCCTACCTCCATCCTAAAACACAGAGGACCTTGGGCTTGGCCCAAGGCAGGAGTCAGCACTGATCTACTGGTGCACCACCCAAAACATACTGCAGTATTTTGTTTGGTTTTAAATGAGAAAGGACAAGCACATTGACATTAATGCACAGACACAATCAGACATCAAAAGCCTCCCCAGAGTAGGAAGGGGACTCCAGGCAGCCATTTTGCTTACCCACCAGCAGAAGAGGGCTGTCAGGCACACACCCAGGACACATGGTGGCCCACAGTACTCAACCAGCCGAGGAGCTTCAGAGGCTGCCAGAAGGCAAACACCAGAGCACAGCCTGAGCACGGAGCTGTTGGGCTGCCCAGACTGCCAGCAGGGTCCATTGCAATGGAGAAAACTTGCAGCTTTCCCCCAGCAAACCCCCTTTGAAGGGTCCACAGCTCTTCCCACCAAAACACTGAGGTACCAGAGGAGGGACCATAGCAGCCCCCAATCACCAGCCAGACCACCCTCTTTCTCCCTTTCCTTGGCATTTATTAACTTTATACAGGTGCACTCAATTTGTAACTAACACAGCCCACCTGCAGCAGAGCCCATGAGTACCACTGAAGATAAAAAGCTTTATTTAGCCTCCTCTTTCCTTGTCGTTCTCTTCTAATTTTTATTTTTGATATCGACATGAGTATTTTGCCTCAGCTGCGATTTCAGCAGTTTTTCAGTCAGGCATGCATTAACATGCTTGCTTCGTTATGCTCCGCTGTCCTTGTCATTGCTCAGCAGCCCAATGTCAAATGATCAGCAAAAGGATCTCTGATCCTTTCTTACCTTCTCCTTGAGTTGAAGGAAATAAACGTTTATGCTAAGACTTGTGAGGAGAGTCATTGCGTGTGCTGGATCGGGAGGCAGGGAAAGGGCAGACATTAAACCCCAACTACGCCATAAACCCCCAAGAGGCATTGAATTCTGATGGGAGTCGCAGCCAAAGAAAAAACTTCTCCTGTGGAACAAATTTATCAGTCCTCTATTTTCCACTGTGAATAATCGCATCACTATGCCTTGCATTTAAACACACATGCTTCCAGCGAGCTATTTACTCCCGTCCACCTGACAGCTCAGTTAATTTGGGAAGCACTCATCCGACCTTACAAGCTTCTGGGTAGACACCGCACTCCTGTCATAAACTGGGTGAGCAGCTTTAGGCAAAGTATGGCAATTCAAAAGAGCCATAATGGCCACAGAGGTTATTAACCCTTCCCTGCAGAAAGAAGGCAACCTATGTAAACTGTCATTAGGATGGTGCATCATTGCAGTGCGTTATTCATATCACGGTGGCATCAGTACGTCCCAATAAAGTCATAAGCTCCTCCATTCTGTAAGTACATAGACCCAGCCCTAAATGCCTGAAATTTAAGTAGGCGAGACAGAGAAGCAGTGTGGAAATGAGGTATAAGAAATTAAATTATTTTCCCAAGGTCACTCAAGAGGTCTGTGGCAAGCTGAAGAACAAAACCTGAGTCTGCATCTAGTCGTTAACCACAGAGGCCTCGTTCCCGCATCGCCCAGTCAGTACACCTGAACGGCTTTTTGTCTCCTGCCTTCCTCCTCCTTAACGTTACTTCATTTCTGAGGTTTAGCTCTTTGACCATGCCACATTTGGCAGACACTGCCTACACGTCACAGCCCTAGGAGCTGTTATGTTATTATAGTTGTTCATTTTAATAATGGTGCGTGTTTCTGTCTTCCCTGTTTTACCTTGTCATGTTCTCCACCTGGTGTTTCTGAATTGTTTTTACAGGTTGCAATCCGTTCAAACCCAGGGCCTGATATACCAGTACTGGGAGTTGGATGAAGTAAGGATGATAGTGCTGCATCACACACGTGCCCTCATCTGCCACTATACAAAAAAAAAAGTCTCTTTAAAAAGCCTGCGAAGTCCAGAGTAAGTAATGTCAGAGTTTCCCAGACCTACTACTTTTGAAACTGTAAGAGTTTCTTCACTAGACTGTTAGAGCAGAATGAGCTATAAAATGGGAAATAACTGTGTCCTGTTCAGCCTTGGGGTAACCTTTAAACACTCTTCATGAATCAGAGATACAGATGGTGACAGTTGTTATTAGTTGCTATCCTCCATTGTTAAAATGCTACCAAGAAATTAAGCAATGTACATGTTTGATTGTCAGATCCGGTTCAGATTTGATAGTGTCCAATGAAACATTCCCCTCCAAGACCTACCAAGGCCTGGAGTGGCAGGCAAGACCTCATGGCTTCCCCACGGTCAGACAGCACCAATGAAACCTGCTTGAAAAGAGTCCTGACCCCTTCTAGTGCTGATCTGCTAAAGCCATGACAGCCTCTTCCTGGTGAGGACTCACCAGCGTCCTCAGGAAATCTCTATTCAGCCTGACTGGGGTTTCAAACAGAGCAAATTTAAAAACAAGCTGAAAATATGAAAGGAGCATTTTTCACATTGCAGAATCAATCACCCCAAAGTGATTCCAAAATCCGCAGAAGAGCTCAACCAAAGCAGCCCGAAGCAAACAAAGGCACACATTGATTTCAGCTGGCTTTACCTGGCGAGACCAAAAAAAAAAAAGCCGACAAGCTTGCTGATGGTATGCATGGGTGTGAAAACAAACTTGTCACATTGAAGATATTGTTGCCACTCACTCAGGAGTCAGACCAAGCCACAGTGACTTTTTTCAGTCTCCCACTGTTACAACATGGGAGGATTCACCTGGATGAGCCACCGGTATTCAAACCTTGCCGTGCTTTAACTATTGCACAACCAACCAGCTCTGTAGGACAGTGTGGTTCATGTACTGGCAGTCACTCTTGCTTTATTTACACAGAGCAAATCTGTTGCTCGTTGCAGTGGGAAGTTTTAAGGATAAACACGGGGTTATCACTCAGAAATTACTGGCTTCTTTCTCCGCGCTCAGAGCCTTGTCCGAGGCCACCCACACAGCCGTAGCCGGGGTTAGCTGGGGTTGCACACAGGAGTCCTTGGCTTCCAACTCCATGCTGGGTTACTCGACCTCTCTGGCAACTGTGCTGGATATAGAGGCGATACTATGCAGATTTTCTCCAGCTGGCACCAAGGGCATCTCCCAAGCTGACCAACAGCAAGAGAAGCCCCCACATACTTTGATCCCTTCCTCTCATAATGACTAGATAACGAATCTATAATCGGCCAGCCCAGCCGCAGACATACTGGGAGAGGTTTAGGGCAGTCCCGTTAAGGTCAGCAGGTGCCCCCCAAGCTGTTCCTGCAGAAGAGGGTGCACCGCCATGCTCAGTGTCTCATCAGTGGGGCCACAAGGAAAGCTTTGACATCTCAGATATTAATAAGCAAAGTGAATGTTCTTCTCAATCCCACAAGATGGCAGGAGATGCTCAAAAATTCACTCTTGGCCAGCTGGAAGGGCTTTGCAGGCTTTTGTAGTTTTCTTCTGACAAGCCCTTGCTCTGCGAGGAGTTAAATGAAACCATATTTTTTAATAAGACAGGAGAAGCCTGACAAAGGCGTATCAGTGAGTGTTCATGGATCTCTTAGGAGCAGTGGGATGTTATCTCAGTGACTCGGCGGCACTGACAGACCCACGTGGGGCAGTGTTTCATGTGGGAACAATCTCCAGAATTTGCTTTCTTGTAAGGAGAAAAAAAAAGAAAATGAGCAAACTAAAAGTGGACAGAGGAAACTGCAACTGGCTTGTATAAAGTTTTTATTTTTAATATCAGAGCTTGCAGACACTCTGCCTGCAGCATTCCTTACATTACTCACAGCATGAAGACATGAGAAAGCCAGGAAAATTCAGACAGTTTGTCAAGAAAGGTCAATTTTTATTCCCTTTAGTTTACAGCTGACTTCTCCCCCGTTAAGCACTTTTTTTTTTTTTTTTTCCCAAAGACCTAATTAAAAGCAAGTGCCTGCACCAGACCATATTCCACCCTTAGGATAATAATAATCCAAAATGATCCAAAATGGCTGAATTCAGTACTAATTTATAGCCCTGTGAATGAGTCTGATACTTCATGAAACAAATATAAAGAAAAGGTCACTGAAAATTGAATGAAGTGTCTATAGGGATATTTCTGCTGCAGGAAGCACTGAAGATAGTCTTTGTGTGATCACCTTCAGAAGGGAGATAGAGGAAATACCCAAATGCGTTTAATCACCCCGAATTCAGCTACCTCAGTAAGTGAGTTTTCCTATGACTGCATCGAGTAACCATTCAGAGGTCAAAACAACCCAGTTTGACTGATGAAGGAGACTGAGCCCCGAGCTGCCGTGACCACTTGTGTTTCAGGCTGGATGAATCTCTGCCTGAGGAGGTGCCAGCCAGGCAGTGTGATGGGGACGCAGGTCCTGCAGTGCTGAGGGAGAGGCCCACCATTTCTCATGATGCAGTGCTGCAAGCAATGGTGGTACAAGAGATGATGTTAAACAGAAAATTACGCTCAGAGGGTAGTACCTGACTGCCATTAAGTCTGCACGGACCTGAATCTGTAAATATGAGACAAGAAACCCTAAAGCACATTATTTATCCCTGATCTATCAAGTCTTCCCTTTCACACCTTCTCCTCCAAATATTTTTATAGGGCTAAAGCCCCTGGCAGGCACCTTACACCACTTCATATGTTGCTTCAATCTCCTAACTTAAAATACATTTTTTAATTATAAACACTTAAACATTTATGGCATTTTTTCCTATGCTGCATCTGGAATATATATATGTAATTCTCTGATCTCTGCTGTGCTACTTCAGCAAATATATTTTTGTATCTGAGTTGTACTGACTACGATACGTTTTTTTCATAGACTTTCCAGAAATAGTTAATACTGTGGCACTGTCTTCGATGAACTTATTCCATCTAGGACACAGTGTCGTCTGATTTGACTGTTACTGTCTGTCCCCTTGTGGCCAGAAACCAGACTGAACTCAGCCTACAGATTTAAACAGATCATTTGCCTTGACTAAGAAGAAACAGCTCATTTTGCTGAAGAAGGAAGCTCTTGCATAGCGTACTAGTCCCTTAGAAAGCCTTAGATTTAACTGTTATGGAAGTAATTTTGATCTCCAAAATTCAGATTCCTTTCTGAATATCCTGAAAACTGGTCACATTCACATCTGAATCCTGGGTTCTGCTATTATCCATTTGCAAGCAAAATCTGGATCCAGGCTTGAATTTCAAATAACTTTGGTGGCTGAATCACTACAAAGGCCTGAGCAAATTCAGAAATAATTGTTCTGTTTCACAGCTTCTTATTCACAGTGAAACACACACAAAGTGTGGGGCTACCTGTGTGCAAAGCTTTGCACAAATGATGGTAATTATCTGGTGAACAGAAAATAACCTTAGATTCTGTCCCAAAGCCTTTAAGCCCCAAGCTGAAATGCCTATCAGTTTTGCTCAGGCAAGTACAATTAAGTATTTTCTTCAGGTAGTTAACACTGTAGATTCAATTAACATTTTATAACTTTTAAGTTGAGCAGCAACTATACCAACAGATAACACTAAGCATGAAGGTTTGGGAAGAATGAGGCCTTCCTCAGCAAAGTCAGAAGCATAGAAGGATGTATAGGTGAGGGGCACTGTGGACCGTAAAACGGGAGCCGCGGGAGAAGACTCATACTGCCCTAGCAGAAAAGGAAAACTGCCCAGCGCTGAGGAACCAGCATGAAAGGAGCTGCGCAGTAGCGCGCCAAGAACAGAAATGAAGGGTCCTGGATGTGAGACTACAGAGAGGGCGTGGATTTGTGGAGCTTTGATTCATAATCTGGGGTCACTTGGCAAACCTTCCTCTCTTCCTTTGTTTTACTCTTTCTGTGCTTTTAATTGCCTCTGAGTAGAAAGACAGTTTTCAGAATTAAGCCCATCTCACGAGGTGGATGTACCATATGTACAGAGGCTTTCTTCCTCCTGACGCGTCTCCCGAAAGCTGCTCCTGGCAGTCCCGACACTAATCCGTTTCAGTGATAGGGTTTCATGAAGCACCAAGCATACTCTTGGCAGGCAAACTGTTTGTGCATCTGGATGTAATAAGGAGCTAGACTCTAGCTGATGTGGTGGCTCAGCACAGTGAGCCACCAGGCGCAGGATGGTCAGTTTTTTCCTGCTGCCAGAGTTCAAATCACAGCGGCACATTGGAAGGCGGTTGTGGTGTGAGCCTCTTGGTAAAAACAGCCAGACCACAGAGAGGGAGGGGAAAGAAAGGTCACTGGGAGTCAATCGAACAGCTGGTTTCTGGCTAGAGGACTCTGAAGGGTGTGACAGTATCTCCCACCAGCAGGAGTAGCCAAGGCTCCCCTCAACAAGAACAAGCCAGGAAGCATCCCAGTCCCAGAGGGTGAGGAAGGAAGAAGGTGAGGAAGGAATCCCCCAGGCGTGGGGGAGAAGAGACGTGGGCCCAGCTGAGATTGCTAACAAAGAGAAGGTTGGTGCAGAGTCCCGATGGCACTCCAGTGGAGCACTGTGCACTGCTGTGCTTCCTTAGAGGTTTTTAGTTTCATCTTTATCACTGCAGAAGGACCCCAGCATCGCACTAGCTGGGCTGCTGCCATTTCCCTGCCGGAACTGTTAACACAAGGGTGGCACTGGTGTAACGCAAGTTCTCCCTGCCAGCAGCACGTGCTCAGAGGGACAGTCCCATGTAGGGTACAGCTGGTCTCTGGCACCGCTGAGCAGCTGAAGATGGCAGGATTTTTTGGGACTACTCTGAAACAAACTGGGCCCAAACCAGCTCACACCCAGCCTCCAGGATCCCAGCTGCAACCTTTGCCCTTCTCTACAACTCTCTACAACTACCTCTCTACAACTACTCTCTACAACTGCTCTCTACAACTACCTGAAAGGAGGTTGTAGCGAGGTGGGGGTCGGTCTCTTCTCCCTAGTAACCAGTGATAGGACAAGAGAAAACAGCCTCAAGCTGCGCCAGGGCAGATTTAGGTTGGATATTAGGAAAAAGTTCTTCACCGAAAGGGTAGTCAGGCATTGGAACAGGCCGCCCGGGGAAGTGATTGAGTCTCCATCCCTGGAGGTATTTAAAAGAAGGGTAGATGTGGTGCTCGAGGACATGGTTTAGTGGTGGACTTGGCAGTGCTAGGGTAATGGTTGGACGCGATGATCTTAAGGGTCTTTTCCAACCTTAATGGTTATATGATTCTATGATTCTCTTCAGTCCTGCACCGATGCAAGGCATATCCTCCTGACTCCATGTCTTCACTGCGCACACACAGAGAAATAAAGGAGAGCAAAAATGATCTTGCAGTTAAAAGTCACACTGAAGAAGAGCAAGCTCCCTTTCCTGCAGTCGAATTGGCTCTGCAGGGCTCACAGATGTTTTTTTCTTAAAAAAAAAAAATCACAGTAAAAGCTTCATTTCAATGTTATTTAAGCAGATCCGACTCTTAAGATACATGCAAGAAACAGATGTGCAGAACAGAGAAGTGCCATTTTTATGGAGTGGTTCGTCAATGTTTGAACCACACTAGATTACATTTGGAGTGTAAGCTCCTCAGCTACGCCATGTAATATTTATAATAGTTCACAGCAATGGCCAAATCTTTCTGCCAGTGAAGCCACGTGCCTCTTTATCAACCTCAGGACAAGGTGGCAATGCACCAAAATAAATGGGATGTTAATACCTTGTTGCCCTACACTTTCCAGATACCCCACACTTCACCCTATATTAGATTTACTTCTCTCTCTCTGCTATTGCTCAAGCAAGGTGTTACTTGTCCCTTACTTTTCTGTCCTGGGATGCGAGTTCAGGGAGCACAAGTCAGTGTAAGTTGTTTATCAGGCAGAAGCAGAGCATGTACCGTTGTCAAGTCCCTGAATCCCTCATGTTAGTGTTTTTCTCTGACACTCTGTCCCATATTTGGGCTTTGGGTAAGCTGACAGGAATGTAATTTCTATTTAAGGATACACTGTCTGTTACTTTTATACTAAGTAATAAACGCGGGATTTGAAGAACAAGCACCAGAAAAAAACGGTTGGACAATTTATACATTGAGTCACCTCTAATAAAACACCATTTAAAAAAAAAAAAAAGCTATTCTTATGCACTTCCTCATAATCTTCCCCCAAAAATTCCCTTGGCCTGAAATTTCCCATGTTTGGTCTCTGCCCAAATGTGAATATTTAGATTCCTGCCAATTGTTTTCAGTCAGTTTTCAATTACATGAGGATGAAAAATAGACATTCCTTCCTATTCCTAGGACCAGGGCTATATTTTCCCATAGCTATGCTGAAGCAATCTGAACACTGAAACCTAAGTTCAGTTGTAAAAAGCTATCAATAGGGTACAACGCCTTCTGTGAGTCTGGGGAATCCTTTTTAAGTTTTACAAATGCATTTTTACCAAGGAAAAGACTGTTACACTTGTGCCTCCTTCCACATATGTGCTGCATGTGTACATTCAGTCATAGATAATTACTTATTGTTGAAAGCAAATGTATTCCTCCTTAGCCCCATTACCCTTCCTGAACATGCTCTTTGATAAAAGAGAAAACTGGATTCTGTTATCTCAATTTCTGCAGATGGCTTTCAAAACTACTTAGGAGTAAGTAATCGTTTGACTCTCAGTGATTTTCAGCCATCACTCATGTATCTCTTTAATGTCCTCACCCGCATTCAAAATCCCCATTGAAGCTGATATTACTGTTGAGGAATAAGCCAGAAAGGATCCAGTAGGGCGTTCAGGTTGCAGACAGCACTGAGAATAGGCAGTGAACTAAATGCAGCAGATATGATACAGAAAATTCTGCAACATTATATTGGAAACCCAACATATCACTCTTGCGATTTCTTTGCAGAGACAAAACCCCACCTGCGGTTGAACCACCGCTTGTCTGAATGAAGCTGAATGTTTACTCTCTTTAAGCCTTGACTTAAAACGCTGACAGTGACCTCCCTTCATATTGACTAATACAATTACCTCTCCACTTCCCAGTTTCCCAGCCAGTGAAGCACAACGCTGCTCCTCAGAATTTATTAAATACTTAGTTCACCCAGTAGGAGTATTTGTGCACTCAAGTGCTACTCAGTGCAACTAAGCATGACAGATTCAGCATCCTGCCTGTAAACAAGTTTTTCAAAATCCAAAGCCAAATGAAAGAAGATCAATCCAATGAAAACATTTTGCTTATAACTCATAAGCCTTCCCTCACTGTTTAGAATCCAGACACTGTAGTTTGGGAGATTACATGAAGCATATATCAATTATTTGCAAATAAAACAGATTCACCGCTCCTTATCATTGCAGAAAGTAAATAAACCTAAGGGGAACCTTCAAAACTTTCAGGTCCTTAGTCACGGCTTAAGGTTATTACTTAGGAACTACTCCTGATACCCACTCTCATCCTGAATAACACCTTTTTCTCCAATTAGTCCGACTAATTTCAGTAATACCACTCCTGCAAGAAAAGCCACAGTCAGGTTAAAAATGCGTGTCTTTTCAGACAGATTTCTCCTAGGCAAGTGCAGAGCGAAAGGAAAGTAAAGGCATCAGGATCCAACCTCATAAATAAGGAAAGTGAGTTCTAGCAAGAATAAGCTCCCAGAGAGGAAAGAAAAATGAGAGAGCGCAAAAGGAATGAACAAAAGAGATAAAGGCAGGAGAGGAGAATTTATCTTACACAAACAGAATTTGTGTTGGCCCATCCGTCCATGACACAAGCACTAATGAGCCTGCCCATTCATGGAGGCCTCAGATAAACACACAGATGGCCATTTAAATCACCACAATGCAGTATGTGTATTATGTGAGCCAGTGTTTTCACTTGGAGAGGGTAGAGAGGAAAAGACACAGGGCTGGAGATGATGAAGATAACAGGCCAGGATTATTGGACTTTTCCTATGCCTCAGCCTTCATAAGTTCTTCTATGAAAATGCTTGTAAAGACCTGGACTATAAAAATTCCAGACTTTACTGTTGGCATAATTGATCTCAGATATGTCACCACAGAAGGAGACAGAGGAGTATTCATGTAAGACAGACAAATCTTGGAGAGGAACCAAGTGTAATATATAATCTTTCCTTCCCAGAAAACCATTCATGGTGGTTTTGGAATAGATTTAGACTTTTAAAACCTGTTCTCCGACCTGCAGCATGTTTCAAAAAAAAAGCTCTCAGGATCACAACAAAGAACACTTGAATTTGACAGTGTGTTATTCCTCTAGTTTTGAAATAATAATTCCTCGATGATACTTTCTTATTTCACAAAAAGGAGACTGAGGAACTTCCTCTTTAAAAGACCCTTCAAAGGATCTGAAATGTTACAAAAACCAGAGACCAAATTCACAGCTGGCACAAGTGGGCACTGCCCCATTTGAGTATGTGATCTGGGGCTTATAGAAACATTTTTGCTCCAGTTGGAGGTGTCTACCAACACTGTGTAATTATTACAGTACCATTGCAAGAATTTTTAGAAGCCTGTTTTTTATTTATGCACCATGCTGTGTGCTTTTTTTAAAAAAATATGTTGTTGGTGGTGGTGGTTGTCATTGTTGTTATTGGCATTTTACCCCTGGGGGTGGCTGGCAAAACCTGGTTTCCTTTTCTAGTCATTTTTTCCTTTGCAGCTTCCTCACATTCCTCTTCACTTTCCTTCACAAATGCTGATCTGTGGTCAACCTGACCCTTCTTTTTCAACACCCTCTTGTCTCTCTTGTCTTCCTTCTCTAGGGAGTACAAGTTCTTACCTTCTCCCCTTCAAAGCTGTGGCCACGTCAGTAGTGACTATGTGATACACACCTAGAGGCCACAACTGATGTTAGAAGCCATCATACAGCATCAGACACAGATAGTCAGTCCCCTTTTATGACTCCTCTGCTATCGTTTTACACTGTCAGTATCTACCTTCTAAGCCATCAGGACATGTGGCCTGAACTGATTGCTAAGGGCTTGATCTGTGGTCTCTTGACTGAACATCAAAGACAGACTCACACTGGGTTCAGCAGGCTGTGAATCAGACCCTAAGACACCATCAGAAATCTCCATCGGGGTGTTAGGAAACCAGCTGAAAGAAAGCAAAATAAATTTTCCTGTGGAAATTAAACCCTATGCCCAAGCCGCTTACAAAGTTAGTCTTAAGAGCATGCAGAGGGGGGAACTGCTTGTCTAAACTCTGTGTCTGTGTCTCTGTGTGTGTCAGTGAATGAGCAAGAGACATCCTGTGGGCCTTTTAGAGCTGGTTACATTTAGCTGCTTTGTGGCTGGTGCCAAATGTTTAGTAGCTGTGACTCATTGACCGACTAGCTGTCTTTTAACATCTTGCTTCATTGTCCTTTTCTCTTTATAAAGGTTTCCCCTCACCCCCATCCGAGATGTCAAGAACAGTGATTCCAGATGTAGGCAAAAAGTTTTCCATCGCAGCGGATTGCAGGACCTGCAGGCATGTCTTGAATGAAGATTGCA
Organism: Nipponia nippon; assembly: GCF_047370975.1. Taxonomy (NCBI): domain Eukaryota; kingdom Metazoa; phylum Chordata; class Aves; order Pelecaniformes; family Threskiornithidae; genus Nipponia; species Nipponia nippon. The sequence goes on from NW_028262358.1 coordinate 19,069,437, forward strand.
AGTGAAGTGGATACTGTTAGACTGCTGAACACCTTGAGAGCAACGCTGATGGATGAAAGTGAATGCTCAAGGCAGTCTGCCTTGTTATGTGGCCTCCAGGTGAATGAAAGATTACTTGGTAAGATGTTTGGAGATGTGCCTGTGCATAGCTCAGGAAGCAAATCTGAGTTTCTTGTCGAACAGGCAGAGGCATGTGGGATTTTGGGGGTATTCGTGATACAGAGGAAAAGGAAACAGGGATATTCTGAAGAAATTTTATCAAAACACACACCAATCCCTGCCCAGGTTTCAAGGAACAAAATCCAGTAGCTATTGGAGAGGAACAATACATTGATGATTGCGTTCCTCCAAAGCGCTCAATAAGAGACAACAGCCATCCTCCTCGTTTGAATCAGTGTGTGCCACCAGGGAAAGACACAATCACAGACGTCAGGACACATGAACTAAGGCTCCAGCTCTACAGTGCTTCCAAAGGGGTAACACTCTCACCCTGGTGAGCTGATAGGCCTCAGCTCTTGTGCCGAGATGATCAACACTTCGCAGCACTGAGTTCCCCACCTGAGGATATTAGGGGGCTGGCTAGAGAACCCGCCTCTAGAAACGCGCGGTGCCAGCGAGGCGGTGACACACAGACCCTGGGCAGGGATCAAACCAGCAGCATTTAGTGCTGTGGATATTCAAGGAGTAGAACAGCAGTATTTAGGGCTGTGGATATTTAAGGCTTTTGAGCTCATCCCTCTCCGTTGGACTCTCCCTAGGCAGGAAATTGCTAATTACCTTTCCATGGCAGGAGCAGTTCAGCTCCTCCAGGGCTGAGGAGTGAGAATTGGCCGTAATTACAGGAGGAGCGCACAGAACACTCTCTCCCTGGTAGTGGAGCGACTGAGCTGCAGCCAACGTTTAAAGGCTGATTAGTATAACTGCTTGCAGTCACTATTTACAGCCATTTCTCAATTGCCCTTACCCTGGGAAAAATGAGATGCTGTCAGCATAAAACTTAAGAAAAAGAAGAATAGAAATCAAATTATCTTTTTTCTTTTGATATTAAATCAATCATAATTTAAACAATTACATTAACAATAAGATTTTTTCTAGCCCTCCAGTGCTCCTTTTGAATTTTCCCTACAACCCATGGTTTGGAAGATTTGTTTTCAGAATGAGTGAACTATACATGCATTCAATAACAGCTTGAGTGGGGGTGAGGGGCATTGTTTCTAAAAAGAGCTGTGTGAATATTTTAAGTTATTGAGTAGGAGGGGTGGTAACAAGAACAATAGAAGAACTAAATTATTGTTATTTTGTCTCTTGTAGCCCTCAGTGCTGTCATACATTTGCCCTTTCCCCTGAAGTGGAGTTTGTCTCCCTGATGGGCTCTTCTGGAGAGCTGTCTGAGCTAACACAATTATTGTGTCAAACTCTTATCTCAGGGACCGAATAATGGAACCGCGCTTTGACTGACTGTCTCCTCTGATTGTTAATGAACTGCTTATTGCAATTAGCACCCATGTTCTTTTAGCTGGGTCTGGTGGAGGAGTGTGCTCAGAAAGCTCTCAGAGGGAAGAAGAGACTGGTAAGAAGCAGATGGATAAAAAAAGAAAATAAACTGTAAACAAAGAATATAAGGGGGAATGGGAACAGAGAAAGAGAAGGAATGTTGGAAAGGGAAGGGAAACATGGGAAGGAATAGAATTTGCAAGATCATTTCCATGGTGTACTATTTATGCAGATCTTAAAAGGCTGATAAAAGTACAGGAAAAACGTGGGCCCTTTCCTCTGGCTACGGTTTAGCTCGAGGTGGTCACAACCACGGTTGCCCGGTGGGTCCCGCAGCCTTTGCTTAGAAGCAGATCATTCAGGTCAAGAGTGAACAGGAGAGGGCAGCATCGCTTTAAACGAGTGGTAGGAGCGACTACTGAGGGGTTTGGCAGGCGGCACACGGGCAAACAGATGACTGTGGGTCACCAGGCAACAGATGGAAGAAGGCAGTTCGCCGGCAGGTACCTCACTGGAAGAAATGTCTGCATGGGAAGAGGAACGAAGGAAAAGGGGCTTTTAAGTGCAGAGCAGGAAGCAATATGGATGTGGTATTTCAGCAGTGCTTTTGGCTTGGCTCAGTTCAACTGCGGAGTAAAGAATCCAAAGCCCAGTGTTAGGCAGCATATACCTAAGGACAGGGACTTCTAGCAGTTCATTTAGTTACATTGTATCTCATCCAAAGATCGTTATGCTCTTACAAGATAAGAAAACTTATTTCAAAGATGCACACATGATACACAAAGGGTGGTTAAGTACCCTGCCCAGTGTGCCACATGGCATCAGGACAGCACCTGGATGGCCACGCTCCCCTGCTAACCACTGAACCACATCAAGCACGTCCATTGAGCGCAGGGTACCGTTTTAATGAGACGATGGATTTCTGAGATGTAATCAGCAGACCAGAATCGCTGATTCAGCTTCAGCCGAAGGATCAATGCTCTGCTCTAGTGTGTTGTTTCAAATCAATTCATTTGGTGATATAAATATATGAGAACATCTTAAACCCTGGAAAAGACACAGTAGCCTTGGTTACATCAGTGGAAACTCCAATGTAGTGACTTTTAACAGAGGACAAAATCTAGTCCGTTAACTTTTATTTTTCTTCTCTGACAGCAGTTATTAGAGGCAGTTGTGGATTAATGAACTGCTCTGGGCAGGGGTTCTCTCTGACACATGACGTTTTAAAGTTATGCAGTGTGCAAAATCACATGGCAGAGAAATTCCCACACAGATAAAAAATAGCCATACCTATCAGTTGCAATCTTGGCTCTGCTTCCTTTCTGCCACTATGTTACGCCTACTTCAGTGAAGAGAGAGTAATTCTCTTTACAATTGATGGTTCTGCAGAGCCATACTGGATTTGCTGCACTGCACCCTTTTCAAATCAGGCTCACAATCCGGAGAGGAAGACAAATGCCATTTCAAAAGAGGGTAATGGTACAGATTTTGTTCAATCATTTTGCAACGTAGGTGAATCACAGAAATCTTTTTCATTTCATAGACAGTGTTTTAATATCTCGGCTCTGTTCCCGAGGTGTAAAATGAGAAAACTGGGTTTTCATTTACTGAAGTTTGATGGTTAGTATTTCACCATCCATGTAAATTAACTGTTTGATCTCTCTGTGCAAATTATCAATAAAATACCGATACTGAAAGAAATAATCTTGGAGATGACTGTGTGGGAAGTCTGTGAATGTGAACACCAAATACACATAAATCTACATAAACCACCAAACATCTGTTTGGACATGGACAGAATTCTAGAAATACAGGGATAAATGACTGCTTGACCTGTTCATTGAAAGAGACATTTCAAGTAACATTTTCTAATTGTAAAAGTATTTTTGATCCACTGTTTTGTTACATGTGAAGTTGTAGTGATTACACTTAGGATTTTCAGGGAAATGTTGAAATGGAAGTGGTTTTGTTTTGGAAGTTTTTAAAATTTGATCTTAAAAATAACTTTTTTCCTTTCCATTATTTAATTTCAATAGCTGTGCTAGAGTAAATGAACCATTATTACTGGCACGTTATCATATAAATGACGGATTGCATATGATTGAGGACAACTGAAAGATGCTATTTTAACACATTTTCAAAATAATGCTGCCAGATGCTCTTTAGTACTGAATGAAACATCTTATCTTTTCTAGCCCAGTACGTAGGAGTGGCATTTGATGATTTAAAAGCAAGTTTCCATCAGTAGTCTCATCATGTAATGAAAACTAAAAGTACTGTGAAAGAAACACTAAGCCTTGAAATTTTCAAACAAAAAGGGTCTGAAACAACTCTCATCTTGGATTTTCCGATTTATGGTAATATTTTTGCTTTAAATATTCTGAATCAGAATGAAAAGTAATATTTCAGTGTCAAATTTCCCAGAAAACAGAAATTCCATGCCTTGACCAACTATAATTACCAAATGAATGAGTAATCCATTTTCTCCCAGGCCCTCAGTTTTGTCAGCACTAAATTTACACACAATCATTTTTAAGGAGATATGGGAGGAAATGCATAAATGCCAAGAATGTTTGTTCAGGGAAATGACACACCATCCTTTTCCCAACATCTGGTTATTCATGAAGGGCTGACAAATCTTCTTTTAGACTTATTAAGCGTGAAGTTATCTATTCTGAGGGGATCCATCATAAAAGCAATTTTTTTACTGTAGTGAAGTTTGAGCTGAAGCCTAGTACAGACAGAGAAAAGAGACTGGAAGAAGGAGAGCTGCTTTTGTTGGTCTGTGGCTCAGGAGCATTAGCCGTCTCCCTCTCCAGATCTCTATTTTTAGATGACCTCCAGTGTGTTAGATCAAATGTATAAATTGGATGAGGTCAAACTGTCTCTCTCTGTCTGTGAATATGCAGCTCCCAGAGGTGTGGCGACGTCTGGGGAATTCAGCTAGCCGGTATTAACCTGAACCTTGTCAAAATCAGACTACAATCTTAGTCTTTCTATCAAACATGGGCCTAATAACCTTTTGACAATTAGAAGTTAAATTCTCATTTAATTTATGCTGTTGTGGATGTAGAGATGTCAGCAGAGGTTTTTTTTGCTTTTACATTGTCTTCCTTACTGTATCAGCAGCTCACTGCCATCATAAAAGGTCTTTGCAGGAAGAAGATTATCATCCCTGAAAACAGTAGAAACCCCGTGATTTCTACTTTTGTAGCAGTTTGATTTTATTCTAACCGGTGTCATCAGAGCAGACTTTATATAACAGAGCATACTTCTGTAGGTATAGGTGTGTGCTTATAAACGTAAATACACACACAGAGTTGATATAGTACAACACTTATTAATTCATTATCCAGGCAATAGAATAAGAACACTTCAGCAGATCACAGAAACCACCCACAGTAAGTTCTCTTTTGCACAGCCTGAGCTGTCTTTGCTTTGCAGAGCTCTGAGTGATTTGAACATCGCGTGTCATTTGTTTAGCCCTTGTACTGAGAAGGGAATTTCACCTCAAAACTGTGCGGCGTGAACTGGCAGCCCCGAGCTCTGCAAGATTTATGTGAGGCTGCTGGTGGTGTTGTGTCACTTGGTAATGTAGGACCGTGTCTGTGGAGGGAATACCATGCAGTGTGGAGGCGAGCTAAGGAATTAAAAGGGATGGGATTTGCATTAGAGTTCACCAGAGTTAATCAGCTTTGTCCCTGAAATCTGGCTGCAACTTGCTGTATGGCTTCCTGCTCTGGTCAACAGAAACTCTAAGACTATGACATATAAAAATGCCTTGAAGAAACAGAAGAGGAAAGGAAGCAATTACTCCAGTTCAGCTAGATAAGTGCCTAAGGGATCAACTCCTTGTCTAAAAAGTGTATTGGCATTCTCAGCCTCTTGACATGGATTCTGCAATGAAGAAAACCCACATATAGAATGAGGTCAAAAAGTTAGCTGCGAGTGTATTGTCTGGGCTTTAAATTTAACCTTGCCTTATGTCTAAACCCAGATGACTGAAGCATTCTGCTAAGTCTTTGTTGCTTGCTATTACATATATTTTAAAATATGTGGAAAGCTCTGTGGCTCCTTCTCTTCCAATGGAACTGGGGATTCAGTTCAGCAAGTATACGGGCTGATGGATACAAAGGTCACCAGTTACTTCTTGTGGTAAATTAATTTTACTGAGTATACTTCATTATTTATCCTGTACGCATCAAACAGAACACCCAGCTTAGACTGAAATGTGTCTGGATTCACATTCGTAGAGAGATGAGAATTGCCAGACTGGACTAGGCCAGTGTCAGTCCACATAGTCCAGCAATCTGTCTTTGATAATAACTAGCACCAGATACCGTAAAGGAAAAAAGCCTCTACTGAGCAATAACCCCAGTCATTAAAGTGTTTTACCCCAATCAGAGGGAAGTTGGTGCCCAAACCATGAAGTCTTTTCCAAACATTTGCTAATCCGACTGGAACATTATCAATGTAAATGTCTGATTCTTTCCAGATCTTGCTCGCCTCTTCAGAGAAACCATGTGGAAGAAAAGAGCAGTTAGATGAAGGAGAAGAAAGAAATTTCCAAAATGTGGGATATAAACAAAGAAGGTTTGGGGCAGAATGAAAAATAAACAGAGAGAGTGTCTGGAGGGGAGGAGGGAATGAAAGAAAAATTCTGTCCTTTAAAAATAACACAGGCTTCCTTTATAGCTTGCAAACCAGTGAGGCTTACCTTACAGGGAATAGTTTATGACTCATACCCTGTTATGGAAGTCCAGCAGAGATCAGCAAGATGTCAAACCAAAATTCAGCTATCTCTGCAAATATGCTGATCAAAGTTCTGCCCGAGACAGAGAAGCAGACACTGTAGATTATGTTGACTCAGTGAAGTCAGAGGTGACCACGGAGGATCTGCAAGTCTAGATCCTCCGCCCCTAGTCCTGCAGAATACGACAATACAAGCGCTTGACATAGTAAAGGACTGGGATTTTTATCTGCTATGTAGCTCAAGAGAGTGGAAGGAAAATCTCAATTCACTGACAGAATAAGGGTTGAAAGCTACAATTGCACCAATGATAGTAAGAATGCAGGACTAGCAAGATTTGTGCTTTCAAAGAACTAATACAGAAAAATGTCTCAACCTCTTGCCCATGAAAGCTGACAGATAAAGCATTAGGATAATATGCTCTAAATATAGTTTCCAAATCAGTCCAATGTGAACGTCCTGCTTTGGGAGACACGAATAACAACTACTTGCTCAGGGATGCAGCGCACAAGGCGAGATGGAAAGTGACATGTAAAGACAAAAGAGTTTGCAGAATAAGGGAAGATTGAACTCTGAGAGCCAGAACCTCAAATACAACAGAGAAACTCACTTTCTAGGGGTTTAATATTGTGAGATCTTCTCACAAAATGTGGACTCCACACGTGATAAATAACCCTGCTTCCAGATCTCCTGAAAAAGTTTAAGGGCATAGCTAATGACATTTTTAAAGACGATTTCTGTGCTGATAGATGGTAGCACTGACATTTTGCATTTATTATTTAAGATTGTTTTGCACTTGTAGAAACAGTAAGTGAGTGCATTTTGAAACTCCGATGGTAATTTGACATTCACAAATTTCTTGTCACCTGGCAAAGTCTGTTAAAATGTTACAAGCAATTATTTTAATCTTGTTGAAGATTAATCATACTTTAAAACATCGGTTCTGGAAATAAATTCTAAATGTTAATACTGATAAATTACTGTTGCGAATGGATCATTATGTAGAGGAAACATTTAGTTTAATTGGAGTTGTTCCTGAGCCACTCTACATACATTATATGCTGCAAGAAGCTGAAAGCAAGTTCTGTCCTTTTGAAGAAAAAACTACAGTCCCATCCTGGTTTTAGCCTCTATTGTAAAGGGAGTCAGGGAAATCAGATCAGACGAGGTGCCTTGCTTGGATGTCAGTTTTCAATCCAGCAGACAATTCCAACCAAACTGGACAGAGCGTTCACAGAGATTAAGTTTTGGCAAAGCCAGACAAAATAAAGACTTTACTAGGGCTCTCCCATCATGAAAAGAGACACTTCATGGGATACCACAGAATATGCAAGAGACTGAGACTCGGTCTGTAAGGGACGAGGCCTCTTCATGCAGGAGACAGGATGTTCAGGAACATCTTTATGCAGCTGTTTCCTTGAAAGAGAAGCACATCATCCAAGGCTGCTAAAATGCACCTGTTAAGTCATTTTAACCTTTCCTTCCCTTGCACTGCCTTGGTCCTGGCTCTATCTAAAGATAAAGTAGCCGCAAATGGGGCAAAAATGCTGGTATGCACTCTTTCTCCAACAAAACTCTTTGGAGAAGTCCTGTGCTATGTTGGCAATGAAGATGATATGAAAAAGAAAAGCTCTGTAAAGCTGACACGTAACTGAACATCCTTAGACCAGGAAGATCTATTATTGACAGATAATTCTTGCTGGAAACACAGTATAAAGTGAACCTAACACTCTGAAAGCCAAGCCTGAGACCTGTTTCCCATCGGTGTCGAGCCTGTTTTTGTGAGACCTTGAGCATCCTCAGCACCGGTGTTATTTGGCTGGAGGGCTCCCCAACCACTTTGATGAGCCCAAAGCACAGTGCAGAACTGGGCTTGCCTCTCTGCCCTGCCCTGTGACTCCTCAGTGCCTAGGCACATGCCTAAATCTCTACATTTCTGCAGGAGTTCCCAGCAAGCCAGATGCAAAGACACACTAGCAAAGCCCTGTCCAAAGGGTACACTTCTGCTGCACAGCATGCATTACCCATATATGAAGACAGCAGCCTATTGGGTAACAACACCAACAGTCTCTGCAAGCCAGCTTCTTCAGAGAAGACAAGGGTCTTAAAAAAATTCCTCTTGTATCTTCCACAGAGAAAGCATGAAGGGAGCTAGCTTTCAAATGCCAGGATCTCCTGGAAGTGCTGTTCTTTTCTACAAAGGTCCTCATTTCTTTAGTAACTAACTCCAGGGGCACTGCTATGCTCCCATGTGTTGCACGCAGCATAGCTCCTGTGCCTCCAACTCCTCACCGTTCCCTGCCACCGGGATGGCCAACATCATGGGGCAGTGCTACTGGACCTGACCGTTTCTTTGATGGGGAAGCTTTTCTGCTAGAAAGCTGGCTAACGGCATGGACTATTTCTACCCAGGCAACCACATTGCCCCAACAGTACAAATGGAGCTGGATTTTATGTTCAAGACCACGCATGGAGCCCAGGGTTCTGTGCTGCATACCTGACAAAATGGACTAAGAACTTCAACTATTTCAGGCTACCACATATCCCTGACATGCGAACAACTTGGGCTGTTACTGAGCTGGCTTAGATTCAAATCCATGGACGGAGGTAAAAGGTTTTGTGTTCCATTACCGGCGCCAAACATTCTGTTTTCTTACTTGGCTTCTTTCATTACGGTGTTTTTCAAAGCTGTTAGAAAGCACCCATTAGCACTTCATTCTGTATAGCTAATCTAATAAAGGGACAAGTGAAGTGGGAGGAAAGAGAAGGTGGGCAGGAATTATTATCCAAATTAGGTGTTAAGCTTTGGCTTCTGCCCCCACCTTGGGTGAGGGTTACAAGGATTAGAGTGGAGAGGGGGAAAGGAACTTCTGTTTCTAGAGCATGACTATGAAAATAGACACACTGGTAACTATGAACAAAATGGAAAAAGTAAATACGGTCCATGAAGTAACACCATCGGGAAAACAAATGTTCTCAAAGAAAAATTTCAGAAACTGCATAATTCTCTGCAGCCTGAAGCACTGAGAGCCAAGGTCTGTTTCTTTGGAAAAGTTCCTTTGCATCTGGATCCCCACCAGACTTGGAAGAAGGAGAAGTCTAGGAGGGCTGTGGTTTGGAGTGTGCCGGCACTCTCATTGCATATTGTTCCATTTTCTTTGCAATAATAGCAGAAGTTTCATGTCTGACATAGCGAGTCTCCCCTCCTCTGTGTCACCTGAGATGTTTCTTGCCACAGTCCAGACACTAAGGAACTGCAACAAAGCAAAAGCAGAAGCTGGATATTGATCCCAACGTGACACTCAAATCACATGTGGCACACGTACTACTTTTGAAGATTTGCTGTAGCATCAGGCATTGCTTGCATCAAGCCCTGCTTTTGCACTTCATGTGTGAGAAAGAGCTTGACACACATAGCAGCAGAAACTGGAAAACAAGACCAGTCTATACTAGCTCAATTCAACCCCTGAGCAGAAAATATTGTGGTGTATTGTGATGACTTCATGTTCCAAATGCTGACACAACAGCTGTTAGTTATGTCAGACCATCACACCATGTAGCATCCACCTAAGAACAGGAAAGCCAGTGCGGTGTATTTATGTATAAAACATTAAAGAGCGTCTCCCCTTTTATGATCCATCTTAACCCGGGTGCCGGTAATGCTGCCTTACCACTTGGAACACCTGCAGATTTCCATAGTTAAAAAGTCTTTGACAAAACACATCTATCTTATGTGAATAAAGAATTTAAGTAAGTTTCTCTTGTTGCTTTTCCTCCTCTTCTGAGGAGGAGTTTGCATGAACTGAAGTCATGATGCCTTTCTTGACACTGTCAGGAATAACCCCTGAATATACTGGAAGGGTATTACAAAACCGAACGAAGTATATTTCAGTTACAAATTCCCGAGAACACCATCGCCAACAGACTGCAGAACAATCTTAGGGTTTAGGGAGTGATACGTAATTTAAAAGTCATGCTCTTTGGGATTACAGCGGAAAAAATCTGCAGAGTCTATTGCCTTCCAGATTCTTGATTTTTTTTTTTTAGTCTGGTGGCAAACCAAACATTTTTATGCATTTGTTGACATGTCCAGTGCATTTGGCAACATGCGAAATCCTTGCTATTTGGGTCAGACAAGTGTCCTCAAAAACAAGGCAACCCAGCAGACCTTCCAAGCTGGGCTGTGCCGGACTCTGTTTGCTCTGGTTCGGTGGAATTGGCTGTTAAAGACAACCTACAGCAAGCCCTGCTCTGGACCGGGGCTGTGGCCTCTGCAGGGAGCTGGGTTGCCTGGCTCAGCTTCCTCATCCTCTTCCTGACTGCTCAAGGTCAGACCCAGGAATCCACTGCCCTTCATGTGGGGCATGCCAAGAGGCAGCAATCTTTACCAGCTCCCTATCGCTGCCTCTTGGCCCTGGCCCCAGAACTGGCTGCTACTCATTTGGCAATACACCCTGATTTCATGCCTCCCTGCTAGAAGTCACAGTAGAGAGACAGAAAAACAAATGGGCCATAAGAGCAAAACCTCTCTCTTCCCCAAACGTAAGTCTGCGCGTAAGAAGAGCCTCTGGTGCATTTGTGCATGAATTGATTGAATGAGCAGCTCTCATCTACTGCACACAAGAGATGCATCTCCTAGGTACATCTCCTCCTCCTCTCCCCTCCAGGTACAGATTATCATAGGCAGAAAGCAAGATTTAGATCCTTGGTCCTCTCCTGCCAAGCCCTATCCTCCTTCCCTGCTTCAGTCTCCATAGTTGCTTCTTTGTGTTACTAGTAGCCTGAAATTAGAAGTTGTCACCTTGTTTAGCTGGTAATTGTACCTCCTTTAAAGAGGAATCTCATTTTACAAAAGTTCAAGAACTGAAGAAAAGTTTACCCCGGTTAGCAAGTTTGTTATCTTCAACACTGCCTCAAGGCAGTTGAAAATGAATATGGCATATATATATGATGGAAACGCTCCGTGAGCTTGAAAGAGGCTTGAAAGCTGTATTTACAAAGCATATCCTAGGCACTAGGTGAATACATCCTTTCTTTAAAATATAGTGGGTGGGATCCAAAGAGCAGATACATTTACAGGTACAAAGACAGAAGATGATAACTTTTGTTAAGATCTCAGATGTGGAGATACAATTCTCACAAAGTAGTGTTTGAATCAACTGTTTTGTCTCTCCAACATAACCTTACGTTGCACATCGTCCTTGCTCACTTGGGTAAAAGCATTTCTTTGAGTGACAAACCTGTAAACGCACTTAACAGCCGTGAGATCCACATTGCCTTGTCTTTTCCTTGCTTTATCACATATGTCACTATACCAGCCCACTTGGATGAGCAATCAGCTCGTTTTAGGTGCGTACATTGTAAGACCCTAAGTATACTTTCAAAGCTGTACTTAAGCAACAGCTCACTGATGAGATATGAGGTGCAACTTGGGGAACAGCAGCTGTCAAAAACATCAAAACCAAACAGCTCAGCCCATTTTTCTTGGTGACAAAGACATAGATGTTGAAATACATTCATATTTACATCAAATATTTATCACATACTAGAATGCCTCAGTTTGCAGAATACATAAGCAGCATTCAGCACACATGATTTCTCTCACTGCCACTTTCGTACTGGCAGCCAGGCAAACCCCGACATACAAACACTGCTTCTTTTCCTCTTCAACACTCCGCAGCTGCTACATTTATGCAATTTGCTATATGGTATTTCTCATCCCAATGGAAAGCGTCTCTGACATTTCTCTGCAGAGGCAAGGCACAGCCATAACACCCCACAGATGCGTGCTACGGGGGAACTAAAGGAGCTTGGGAATTGGCAGGTGAAGATGGTGGGAGACCAGGAGCGTGGAGAACCCTTACCGTTCTGCCCACTACGACACCTGAAGCGCTCCCACCAAACCCAGGTCGGGCCGCCCCGCACAGCCCACCGAGCACAGGAAGAGACATTGTTCTGTGCCGCAGTGCAAATGTGGCCAACATGCCCAAGAGGAAGGACTGTGGGATGGGCTGGGCTGATCAGTCCCTGCTGTATTCCTGAAAGGGACACACTGAAGCTAAAGAAAGGGATGGGGTGAAATCTTGTCCTAATTATGTTAATAGGAGTATTGTCATTGTCTTCAGTGGAGCTAGGCTTTCTCTGCAGGGAACCTGCCAGAAAATCCCAATACCCATTTGTATTTTCCTATTTCAGGATGAAAATTAGGTACAGCGCGTATTTCACCCACTGGTGTACGGCTGTCACTGTGGAAACCCTGTTCAATAGCGTGTGAAAACTTTTACAGTATTGTCTGGGTTCATAGAGTATTGAGCACCATTTTTCCCCATTAACTTTATTAAGGGTACTATCATTCAAAAATTAGGCTACCCATGCGTGTACAAATAGCTGTAATCATACACGTAGCTGCTACATATGTCTTCTGAAACAAATACTGTACTGTATTTCTCAATTAAATTCCACTCTTCAAACATACCATGATGATATAACAAGAACTTCTATATTTTTCCAAGCCTATACTAACTATGTTTTCCATTGCAACATCCTATGAGTAGATACTGCCCCATTTTGCAAATGGGGAAAGCAGGGTACACAGGAGTTGCAGACCTTGTCAAAACCATGCAGCCAAGTCCTGGCAGATTTGGGAATGGAATCCATGAGTCCTGACTCTTTAGTCCCCCTGCTCTGATCACCAGACAACACTCCCTTCCTCTGAAATAGGCTATTTTGATTGAAAACAGATGGTGTACATTTTTGGCACAGTTTTTTAACTATATTAAAATGCTCTGAATGAATATGTGCTTATATCATACCTATATATGTATACGTGTATATACATGCATACTGCATCTATGCATTCAGAAATAGGTATGAGTTAAGGACATATTAATTTACGTATATCGTATGCAAATGTAATGGATATGCTGAAAGATACTTAAGTGCAGCTGGACAGCTGACATACCTAAACACATAAGCTGTATTCTTTGGTGGTATTGTAATTACACACTATGTATTCTCTTTCTCTAAGCAACAGATTTTACATTGTTGATGGAGCATACACTTCGATGTAATGCACGTATTCATGTTCTTTATCATTTCATGAGAAATTTTAGTATAGTTTCAGTAAGGGACGAATCACATCCTTTTTCATTAGCTCCAGGACCAATCTCCATCCTAGCTGAACAATGCACTTAATGGACACTGCCTGCATTTGTAGTGGGTTTTTTCTGCAACTGAATCATTATGTCTTAAATATCTTGCTTACCTTTTGAATTCGCTCTTTCTGTCATAAGATTTGCCCCTGCATCAAGTCTCCTCTAAAGTTTGTTTCCAGCTAAGGACTGGCAAATCCTGTCTTGGACTCGCTGTCTGTCAAGATTAAGATCTTCCCACACATCATACCCTGGAGGAGATGACAAGGGCCAGTTTTTAATCACCCAGTTCTTTGCCTGCTCACCTGCAGCCTTGGGTCAGGTAAAGATGGTCTGTTGTATCAGCTGGCAAACAGCTCAGGAGATCTTTCCCACGGCTGGAAATCACCAGAATGGGCTTGTATCACTTGCTGTCTCCTGTGCATCCCGGGCAAAGATGGGAGGGTGGGCCCTGAGAGCTACTCGCATGGGATACAGCCTAGTTACAACCCCCTTTCCATAAACCCCTTTTCCACAACTCCTTCCCATTGACTGTATTTCCATTCCTTTTATTGGTCGACTGGATTTTCCCCTTCACTTACCGCAAAAGAGGTAAGGAAATAAGCCTTCAAATCCACAGTTATGCAGGGGGAGCTGAAAACAGCTCATTCCCCACGGGTGCTAATCCTTTGTCTGCACGTTGGCCCCAGCTACCTCACGCCTTCTACGCACAGAAAGTGAGCCAGAATTGGGGGCGAGATTAGAATTTGGGAATTCTATCCTTGCAGAAAGGGGAGCCGGAGCAAAAATAGTTATTTCAGTCTGTGCTAATTCCTGCTGGACTGACCCGTGAATGCGCAACAGAAAAAGGAAATATTGCTGATACTCACTGCTCTTCAGTCTTTTTTGGTTCTAAATCTGCAGAACTCAGGAATCAGGAAATGCCTGCAGAAAGGTTTTGAGGAGGTCACAGAAACAGAAGTATGCTACAGTGCTGCTTTATCTATGGATAAACAAAATATGGCCGCTTATTATAAAGAAAAAAGTTTATTCTCTTTCAGAACTGTAGCTCACAATCCACAAAAAGTAACATTGGCATATTCTGGTTTCACAAACAATGCTGTAATGTAATATTAAGATCTCCACTATTGTGCTTACAACATCAGCTAGCAGCTGTAATCAGGAGAGTACCTTACCTCAGCTCTTATCTTGCATAGGACGGACTAGCATGTTTACATTTTCCTGTCTGTTTGTTATGCTACAAAACTAATAATGTGGCACAATTTATTCTCAGTAAAGATTTTTTATGCTAATTTCCTCTGTATGAAAAGATGCAGTAAACATATGTCCTTAGGATAGCTCTCTTGCAATTCAATACACTAAGATATTTTGCTCTAACTTTGCAGAATGTAATATTTCCAAGTAGAAAAAGTGTTAGAAGAAAAGTCTGTTCTTGCAAACTATTATGTGGTAACCAGGCCTCTCTCATATCAATAAAATGGTCTCCACAGTGACACTCTTGCCCTTTCTCTAGCCACTTTCTGCCAGGTAGGAGTCAGAGAAATGCAAAACAGCCTTAAAAGCTCCGTATCTGATTAGAGGAAATTCTCCCAGCGCAGGCTAGGCAGAGACTGCCAAAGGCTTTGTTCCAGTTCCCTTTTAATAAGCCATTGCAAAGGGGTCTGAGTTAATTTTTCAGGCTGCTGTATGGCATGAAGGCAACAGCCTGGACAAAATCTGCTGGATTCACCTCCTACAGCAGGCCAGTGCTGGGAGGATGATGAGGCTGCTTGAAGGCAGCACAGCCTGAGCCGTTCCAGGCTGCTGGTTGCGTGCAGCGCTGGATCTTCTTCCATTGGTTTCTGTCAGATTCAGACGACACTCTTGCCATTTAAAGTGTAAGTGGACTCTCTGCTAATAATTGTTTTTCACGAATACTGCATAGAGTCCAGAGACTAAAGAAAAATCATAAGAAGAACGTAACTCACAATATATACCCAATGAAGAAGCCTGTTTTCTCTACAGCACTTTTTCCCCTCCGTGATGTTCTGAAGAGTTTTTTTCATGTTCCCTCATTATCTCCCTATCTTTACGAGTCAGAATAGATACCCTATGATAAACATGTGCAGCAAACTAAGCCCCAGAACAACTCCACGATTAGCCTGAGACTACTTGGTGAACTGGCTGGAGGTGGGAAGACTGCCCAGCTCTCTCAGTAATCCACCCTTGGCCCCAGTTCAGCAGAGCACTTAGGTACTTCTTTAACTTAAACAAGATACAGTGCTTTACTGTGAAAGATAGACCTTTTTATTATTATCACTTTAACTGCAGGGCGAGGGAATTAAGTCTTAGGAAAGGCCTTGAAGCAAACGGGAGCAATAAATTCAACATCCTGAGGCTCTGCACCCTGGGTCTGTCAGAGTCCCTGACCAGAGGGAGGAGGTTGAGAAACTGTGGCCCAGCTCATTTCCTCCTCCTGTAGGAGACAGCAGTGAGATTAGCGACTGTAAGATTGCTGCCATATAGAGTTGTGCTAGTCATAGCTGGTAGCTAATTATACATCCACTAGCCACTTTCCTCATTATTCGGTCAAGCAAGAAAATCTTCACTTTGTTAGAAAAGCCAAAAGAACAGCTTATAACTGCTGATGTCTTTTTTTGAGAACGCACAACTATGGCTATTGCTCTTCATTGTAAAAACACAAATCTTTTCTTTATAACATCTTCAGAAAATCTTTTTTCATTACCCGCATGGAAGCCCAATTTTCACAGCCTCTGAAATGAAACCCTCTTCTTCAGGAGAGAGCCAAGAAATCAATCGCAGCAAACGCTGGATTTCAGGTGATGAATGTAGCTGGACCTTGCTTCCTCCTGATGCACCACACACAGAAATTGTCAGTCTTCTGGGCAAACTGTGCTGGTCTCCATGTCTGGGGAAGAAAAGGGTTGAGATATAGCTGTATTATGATTAATGTTTTTATGACAGATAAATACATTACTTGACTAAAGTTTTACAAACATTCCATTTTATGTGATGATTTTAATTCACTTACTGTGTGCTTTGGCATGGCTTGGGGATATTAAGGGGAGGCAGCAACATCTCTGTGGTTAAGGCTGAAGCTAGCTTCCGTTACAGCACCCTATTTCCATCGCTTCATCATAACTTTGGCTTGGAAAGCTGCTTGAGTCTGAAGCTTGCCAGGTGTATTTTAGTCACTTTTGCAAAAATTGAGGAAAATCAGCCAAATGATTTTCAAGTTACGCGTTGTTAAAACTTACTCTGGAAATATTTACTTTTAATTAGTATTTTTAGTTCTTGTCTTCAGTTTGCTTGATTGAGTTGAATTCATGCATGCAATTTTTCATAAGAAAATTTCACTGTAACTCTGTAGTTCTCCTCAGCTGAATGACTGTGACTGTAGAGCAACGTCCTCCTCCTGACCCATGTGCACCCCATCAGGAGTGGTTATTGTCCCCGACCCAATCTCTGATGCTTGTTTTTGCCCATCTGCTGGAGACTGTCCCTCCTTTCGATGTCTTGGGAGGACTAAGTGAACCCCAACTTATTTCAGCCAAGGTGAACTGGGTTACTTTAAACAATTCCATAGTGATTCATTGCTAACCTCCCTCTCTTGCAGCGATGCAGGTAGGGAGTACTCATGCTAGCAGCTCTGCTCTCACTTCTATAAGAAAGGTTACCTTCACCA
Source organism: Nipponia nippon (assembly GCF_047370975.1). NCBI lineage: Eukaryota > Metazoa > Chordata > Aves > Pelecaniformes > Threskiornithidae > Nipponia > Nipponia nippon. The sequence goes on from NW_028262358.1 coordinate 19,086,517, forward strand.
AGGGAGCACTATTAACAAAATGAAGCTGTACCACTGGCCAGCAGCTCCTTCCACAAGTACAATTACTTCCAGTGCACAGGCCTTGCTATCCACACACGAGGATCTGAGCCAGTGTTATGTTCACACTTTTGATTAAACTAGTACAAATATTTGTCTTTCTCTACCTCAAAAAATACTAGGAATCACACTTCTAACTTTTCCATATAATTAAATCCTCTTAATTTGTGCACTGACAGTTTACAAAGAAAAATGGTTGACATGTTGTGCAAAGATATAAACCACTCTCGTTATTCATAAATCTGAGTCCAGACAGTTTTGTTTGTTTCAGAAGGAATTATGAGTTCACTTATGTTCTTGCTCAAGGAGGCTTTTCTGGCATTGGCGTGAGTGGGATCATGACTGAACACTATATAACATTTTGAAACTGTCTTCCATTGCCCATTTCTCTTCAAGATTTTCTTCTCTTTGCGAGGTGGCCTAAAGTTACCTGCTGAGTGGCAAGAGGTCTTTATTTACAACAAATGCTTTCCAAAAGTCTCTCAAGTTTTACAGAGCATTTCATTTTTCTATTAGTTTTCACCACAGAAGGAATCAATCCACAAAATGTAGTGCTGGTGTGCTGGTTTCTAGTCGTTGTTAGCTGCACCATTGCCATTGCCTGCTTAAAATGTGATGACGGATTGCAAATTTAATCCATGACGAGAGAGATGGGGCTTGCTGCCTCCTCATCTAAATAAAATTTAGCAAACAAACAAAAAATGCCAACTGTTGATAAGCCACAGTATTGTGATTTCAATCCGCAGACCATGATGGAGGTGTCTCTTTGCATTAAGTGTCCTATCACTGATTAAAACACTGACTTCTGCCTGAATTGCAACTGTCATCATTGTCCGTATCTATTTTCCCAATGAAATACATATTTTAGAGCCTTGGTGCTGTTTTGCAATTTTTAAGTTAAAAATAAATAACACATAAAATAGAGGCACCGCTGTTTTCAATATATCAATGTTCTTTCAATTAAAATTCAAATAAACTGAAATACTACTTTAAAACAAAAACTGAATTGGTCAGACTTCTAATCTGAAAACTCCACAACCTTGGGGAAATTGAGATCAGTGTGCGATCTCCTCGCACTCCTTTTTGTAATGAGCTGGACACTCTGAGCCCTTCTCTGATATAAAGTTAATCCCATTCAATCCACCCTGTGCTCGCATTCCAAACTGTGCTCCTTCCTGGGCTTGTTTTCATCTAATCGCAGAATCTGCTGTTTTTTACAAATAAGGGTGGGGTTTTTTCCCCATTTCCCTCTTCACAAGCTTCCCTTCCACTCTCTTGCCAAACTCCCTGCCCTTGGCTTCCCCTTTCGAAATCACTCTTCCTTCCCATATGATCTCCAAATTAATCATCACTCTCCCTCCCTCTCTCCACTCTATCCCATTTTTTCCTCCCTTCATCCTGTTTCCTTCCCCCATCAAAGATCTCTTAGTCACAAGTTCCCTCAGTCCTCATCTCTTCCATTATTGTTACATATATGACAGTAGCAGCTCATTGCATTTTTTTTAAATCACTTTCACAGTTAGGTCCTCACTGCATTCATCTCTAAGTGTACCCTTTTGTTAAAAAAAACCCATAATACAATATTGAGTGTTCACCAGAAGAAGAGGCACCAGTTTTAGAGGAACAGATATCAAAAGCCTTGATTATAATCCGTAGAAACTATGAAACATTGCAAAGAGAGTAGGTTTAGAAGCAGTTCTCATGCCGAGTTATTGCAATTGTAAGATGAGCAACACTAGTTTTGTATAGGCATCAGCCAAATAATGTAAATATACCCACTTTTCTTTTGAATCAATGGATTTTCTTGCTGTGCCTTGCGTGGAAGTGGCAGAAATTTGCATCCATCCAGTTCACAAATAAATACGTGGTCTTCCTGAGAACTCTTCAGTTTGAAAAGCCACTTGACCTGAGGAAGAGTTCTACCTCATTAAATAGCTTCATTTAAGGGACTGAAGTATCTTGAGGATACTTTCAAAGGTGGCATAACACGGGTAACAGATTCAGGAGACAGTGGAAGAAAACTTGAGTGTAGATAGAGGAATCCACAGGAGAGAACTGGACTACGGAGGGACTAAAGGCTTGAAAAGTTGCAGACATTATAGACTACAAAAACAAGAGAGAAAAGAAAATAAAAGAATAGTCTTAGATTTATGTGAGTGAAGAAAGGAAAGTAAAAAGAATCTCAGATTGCTAATTAAGCTTTACAGCATCCCTAGGAGCTTTGGCAGACTTGGTCCCACTTTTACAGGGAAAAAATGACATACTGAGAGATGAAACAGCACTGTCAGAGTGCAAACAGGGTCCTGTTTGGAGGCCAGCATGAGACGTGATTTTGGTCAATTCCTAGTTTCCATCATAAAAGCAGGATTCAAAATAATAGCAATTTCATGCAGTTATAAATGTAATTTCACTGCTTCCTCTCCTCTTCAAGAGAGAGGCTATCTTGTTTCTATTCAGAGCACAGCACCCCTGGACACTGCAGCAGGGCCAAAAGCACTTCATGTCTTCACAGAAAATTGCATCCTGCTGGTGGCCACGTTCTCATTAGTTTTAAATGAAGACTAAAACCAGGGGAGTGAGGCCGATACAGAACCAGTGAAGTGAGATCAGTATGATGCAATTTGTCTCTGAGGTAAAATTAGTCAGTTCAGCCATTCACAGAAAATCGTTAAGACTGCAAATAAGACTCCAAAGACCAATAAAAGAAGCACGAGGGAAGAGAAAGATAATTCCATATTTACAATATCTATATAAGCATACACATTTATGATCATTGTTTTGGGATTAGGTAAATAATAAGCATCAATTTTGCCGGGTACCATTTAGGGCTTGTACTTGGACTTGTCCGTAGACCTCACAGGAGAAATAGGTCTTGGCAAGACAGAGAGGAAAAGAATAATAGATTTACAAGTCTTTAAAAACACTAAAGCATGTTACTAAATGTATTATTATAGGTACTGAGACTAATTTAGTTCTGTGATAGTCATTAGTTTCAGTGAAGAGACCTCTCTGTCCACTGGGATTAAGTCTGCCCCAGTAGTAAGACTTATGTCTACATAAACTACAATGCTACAGATACTAGAAGAAGTTTTGCTCACTTCACACATGCAAGTCTTCAGCGTCACACTAGAGCGCAACCAGTGTGTGCTCTGCCTGTAGCTACCTGCAATCTCTTGTAATAACCTAAGTTATTACTATAGTTCAGATGACAGCTGTAGGACCCCTTTCCAAACGGTACCGTCACATCTCTAAACACACGTTCTCTAAATTGGGTGCCGGTACTGTTTTTGCATAGACCACTGCCCAAATTTTCCTCAGGAGATGAACTGCAATGTCAGTACAAACAACATATGTCTACAAAGTGAGGTTTTGGAGAACAAAAAAGCCTGGATGCAAAATTTTGTCAACATATAAAGGCCACTCTTGAGTACTTGTCCCTAAGCATGTAACAGATCTACCAGTTGCAAGCACTTATTCATCTGTAGGGGAAGTGTATGGGATCCCCCTTGACTTGAGCGTGAGTCTCTTTTCCCAAGCAACAAGTGATTAGATGAGAGGGAATGGCCTCAAGTTGCGCCAGGGGAGGTTTAGATTGGATATTAGGAAAAATTTCTTCACCGAAAGGGCAGTCAAGCATTGGAACAGGCTGCCCAGGGAAGTGGTTGAGTCCCCATCCCTGGAGGTATTTAAAAGACGGGTAGATGTGGTGCTTGGGGACATGGTTTAGTGGTGGACTTGGCAGTGCTAGGTTAACGGCTGGACGCGATGATATTAAGGATCTTTTTCAACTTAAATGATTCTATGATGCTATGACTTTAGAAATGGTTTGCATGCCAAAAGCAGGTTTCTGCAATATTTCACCCAAAACAACAAATCTCACGTCCCTGGAGAGAAAAGGCTGTTTACTCTATTATACTAACATTAAGTACTGCAACACTCAACATACATGTTAATAATACATAAACTATAGTTTCAACTGTATTCTCCTCATTCCCCACTATTCTAGCTGTGTTGCTATCAGCTTGCTTAATTTATTGTGTGATATAAATTCCTTATTATCATTAGTTACTTTTTAGGCACTGTAAACATTTGTAAAGCTAAGCAAAAAGGAGCAAATATTATTGTGACATTATTAAAATAAGAATGGGGTGAAACAAACACATGATAATTATGAAAGATACTGGGGTATGTTTGCACAACTTGGGTGTATTTTTAGGACACGGTCTGTCCTAGTGACAGAACATACAAGAGGGAAGGAATTTCTGAGTGTTACACTAGAGTGCTTTTGTTGGTTTTCTAAATATTCTGGACGAAAGTCTCTCTTGCAGTCTTTCTTATAAAACAGAGAAAATATTTTTCCATCCCATGGGGGTATTGTGAGAATTACTCATCTGGTACATAGATAATTCCCAGCAAATAAAAACGCCGCTACTCATTGTTGGTATTACCTGCTCCCCACGGCTTCTGTGACAGGACGGCTGACTACAGCCCACTGGGCGTATCACCAGTTGTCGTGGGGATTACCTATGTATTTTTGGACAGGCTATCAAATGAGTAGAGAACAAATAATTCCTGGGTTTTGTGTTCAATTGCAGCTTACAGAGCACGGTTTAACAGAAAAATGTGTCGTGTGCCTCTTGTAGTCTCACTGGAGCTGAAAGCATGCTGAAAAGAACTAGCTTGATGTGCAACTTCTGTCAAGTGGTGCTGACAGAAACAAGGGTTCGGTTTTAAAACCAGAAATATAGGGCAAGTGAGTGCCTTTGCTAGGTATCCTTCCTTGTTTGCAAACACTTGGTCTGCAATTAAAGCAAGGAAAGACTTTATTATTGGCTGAGGAAAACATAGTAACATAAGTAAATAAGTGAAATATCCACACCCATCATATCTCTGGCAGTGGTTCTTTAGTTCACTTCCCTACCAAGTGGTGCCAAAGTCCAAGGAGCTAACATCCCTTTAACTCTTTGTTTTCTCCCTTTTCCCTCTGCAATGCTATTAATGGTTAATGCATGCTCAGGATGAACTTGGCTGACGTGTCTCCAGCCCCTATAGGAAGTGCTATCTGATCTGGTCCACCTACCCCGGCAATAGCAATTTATTTTTATTGCCGTCATCAGGCATCCCCCACCCCCAGCTTCAATCCCGATTTCCACAAGTTCAGCGGAGAGCCAGCAGGAAATACCTTACTCTCACTGTAAAACCGCCTGTGTGCCACAGCTTCGGAGCGGGCTCCTACCACGCAGGCACTGCGGCGACTTCTTCAACGAAAGCTTTAGTAGACAAGGATCAGCAGCACCCCAAACCCTTAAGCACAGGGCTCTTGTCATACCAAGGGTGTACCCCGGCACGGGAAGGGAACCCTTTCCTTGACCCCATCTTCTCAGTTTAATGCTATCTTCTACCCATCACAAGCTCACTTATGCTTTTAGTAGCTCCTAACAACATTTCTTGGAGGGTTTCTGCGTAAAAAGCTTTTAGAATTAAATTCTCTGCACATTTCTTCATTCGCCAAGAGTTGGCAGGAGAGTTTCTTCCTTTGAAAGGCCGTTGCCTGAGCTGGTTGGATCCCCTTCCCAGGCTCACCGACAGAAAGCAGACTCTTCCCAGCCCCGCAGCCCGGCTGCTCTGCCTTTTCACTCGCACGGGGCGGGAGTCACTGTCCTCTCTAGCTTTGCACCAGCGAGTTTATTTAGCGATTCTGAGCAAACATATGGGACTTCCGTTTAATCGTATTGTGTATTTCATCTTCATGGGTATATAAGACTGTTGATGTATTATATCAGCTGGTAAAAAGCTCAGTTTAAAAAAAAGTATTATCTAGATGCTTGTTACGGCAAAACCCAGCTGAGTGTCTTCTGTTGGTTATTGAACTGAGGAAGCAGATGCCCAAGCCCGTTTCCTTGCCTGGAGCTCCAGCAGACGCAGGACTTAGAAGGCTTTTGGGGAATGCTGAACTTCACCTATGGCCGGTGACCCTTGGGAGCTGCGCTGCCTTCCTCCCCTTTCACCTGACTTCTGAGGAAGGACGAACTGAAGTTACGGGTTGACTTACAGGTGACATTTAACCCCCCACGGTAGCCTGAGCCCACCACGGCATCCCTTACACCTTTCGAGAGGGGAATCGCTACCGTGCGCTGCGGGGTGGCTGCCATTTTCCACCCCGCAGGCGGCCCCGTTTCGGCGCCGAACAAGCTTGTTCCCCCCGTGTGTGCCGGGGCGGCACGGCGGGCTCCTCGGGGAGCGAAGGCGCTTCACAGGCGGGCATGTAACCGCCATGAACCGCCGCGTTTCCTGTCACGTTTTCAGTCGTCGAAGCGTGAGGCGGACGGGGTCTGCGTTCGCACCTGGAGCTCGGTGCTAAAGGCTCGGCAGAGAGAACCGTGGAAATGAACCACCAGGCAGGGTACTGCTCCCCCTGCCCTTCGGCCCGCCGGCCTTAATGAGGCTGCCTTTTTTAATGAAAGGCGTAATTGCCGGGGAGACGAGGCGGCAGGGTGGAGGGGGCGGCTGAGGGGAACCGGGCCGGGGGCAGCGGAACGGCGGCGGCTGAGGGCCGAGGCGGAAAGGCGGCTCCCCTCCCCTCGGCTTGGGGGGAAGGCCCCGGAGGGACCCCCGGCCCGGCGGGTGGGTCGGCTCGGGGCAGCCCAGCCCAGCTCAGCCCGGGCGGCCGCAGCCCCTCTCCCTCCCTCCCCTCCGCCTCGGTCCGCCCGTATCCCTGCATTCCCTGCTGCAGCAACACCCCCCCTCCTCCCCTCAATCCCATCAGTAGCGGCGGCCCCGGGCTCGGCTCCCCGCGCTGCGGCGGCGCTCGGCGGCGGCTCCCCCCCGCCGCGGCCGCCATGTTGGGCTGCTGCGAGCTCGGCGGCGGCGGCGGCGACAGCGGCGGCTGCTGCTGCGTGTGACCGCGGGAGGGAGGGAGAGAGGGAGAGAGGGAAGGAGGGAGGGAGCGGCGGGGGAGAGGAGGGCGCGGAAGCCGAGGGGAGGGAGGGAGGGCGCCGCCGTTACCCCTCCCCGCCGCTCCGCGCAGGCACACCACACACACACGCCCCGCACACAGACCGGCGCACCGCGGGAGGATGCCCTTTGCCCGGGGGGGCGAAGCCGGGAGAGCATCTCGCCGCCGGGAGTGAAGCCGCCGCCGGGGCCTCCCGGCCCGCAGCGTGCGGCCGGAGCGGGGACGCCGGCGCTTTCCCTCCGCCCCAGGACGCGCACTCGGAGGAGGAGGAGGAGGAGGAGGAGGAGGGCGCCGCCGCAGCAGCAGCCATGGGAAGGATTTGACAGGGCTCGGAGCGCTTCCCAGCCGCCCCGCGGCGGTGCCGGTGTGTAGGGGCGCGCGTCCCGCCCGCCGCCCCTTGGCGCAGCGGAGGAGAAGGGGGCGAGGATGAAGACTTTAGTTTTTTTGAATCACTGAAAAGCCTTAAAAGGAGACTCGGTAAGGAGGAGGAGGAGGAAGGGAAAGGCTGCCCGGGGCAGGACGTGGCTGCGCCCTGAGGAGGGGCGGCCGGGGGGACCTGCGCCCCACCCCCACGGCGGGCGCGGTGGCCGCGGCCGGGGCCGGGGCCGGGGGAGGCGGCGGCGGGGGCGGCGGGGCTGCGCGGCCCCCTCCCTCCCTCCTCGCCGGTGCGCGCCCTGCTTTCTTCTTCCTTTCGTGTATATAAATATATAAACGCATCTATTTTTTTTTTTTCCCCTTCCCATCCGTTCCGGGAAGTGAAAGGCTGGTGCGAGCCGAAGGGGGCTGTTACACTTTAATGATGCGGCGGGGCTCCGCTCAGGATCGTGTTGCATGATCTGCATTTTGAATGGAGGAGAAGACCTTTTTAAATATATAAGTGCGTATGTCTGTGCGCGCACGGTGAAATCGGTGTCAGTCAGTCTCGGTTGAATTTGAGTCCAATTATTAAAGCATCAGCAGTGGCCATGTATTATTTTTTTTCCCCCTTCTTATTAAGCAAATTAAAAGATTTTTTTTCTTTTTTTAGGGTAACTACTTTCTTCTCTTAAAAATTATGTACACACAGATACACACACTCTGTGTGTGTGTCTGAAAGTCGCAAGGGTTTAGTTTCAGGCTGGGAACACCGAGGTAGGCTGGAAATTAAGCACCACCACAGTTTGACACTTGTTAAAAATACTGTTGACTTCTTTTTAAACAACAAAACCCTCAAAAGATTTTTTTTTTGTTTTATTTTTTGTTTTTTTTTTTGGCAAAGTAATAATAATAATCATTAAAAAAGAAACCCCAATGCAAACTGAAACAACCATGTCTGGAGAAGTGCGTTTGAAGCAGTTGGAGCAGTTTATTTTGGATGGGCCAACTCAGACTAATGGGCAATGCTTCAGTGTGGAAACCTTGCTGGATATACTCATCTGCCTTTATGATGAATGTAATAATTCCCCTCTGAGAAGAGAGAAGAACATTCTTGAGTATCTAGAGTGGGGTAAGTTTGAATGTGTTTATTTTGTGTACATCCGTCCATGTTCCTGTCTGCTTTGTACAATGTCTCTGTTATTTATGTGTAAGAGGGGATTGTTTATAACTCCGTGTTTTACTGGGGAGTGTTATCAGTTTTACTGTATTTAAACATGGTGGTGGTGCTAAAAAGAAATCTGTATTGGTTATTCATCTTTGAGGTATGCATGTAAAACACACATTATTATTCTTTTTTTTTTTTTTTTTTTTCCCCTCTTTTGATATGGATCAGACTCTGGTACATGAGGCATATTTGTTTCCTTCAGGCCCAGCTGTTGAGTTTTGTATCCTAAAGACGCTGGGAATATAGAAGGCTGAGGGGTAAATTCTCTGATGCCTGGAAAAAAGATCAGTACACAATCCTGTGGTTTGCATCTGCAGTCAAATCTATAGTGCTTTAAAATGAAACGTGTTGATCAACAAGAAAATCCTCCAGCTTTCTTAAACGATATGGGTTTGAAATGTCTCTGAAAATGGAGAAAATGACATTCTCTTCTTTAACATAAAATCATTGCTGACTTTGTTTTTCTCATAGGAAAAATCAATCTAAGTTAAAAAGCAGAATGAAATTGTGTGTTCCCCCAGCACCCTTTCCATTTTCTTTCTTCGTTTTGGGGAGACAGGGTATTTGCAGATTTTTAAATGAAAACAGGTGAATGATAGCATTCCAGTTCTTCTTAAGTTGTCACAGAACTGGTTGTCTTTATGTTTTTCTTTTTAATTCATTTTCTTCCTCCTCCTAAACACAGATGCAAAACAGAAGATGCAGTCTGACATAAGAACCTTGATGAGAACAGTTACTGTATCTGACCTTCAAACTTCAAAGTCATGCTGCACTTCTGCATTTACATGCAGAACCATTTACCACATTTGCTTTGTAACAAATACATCAGCAGGCCTCCTTTATTAAAAAAAAAAGCACATTTTCAAAACACATAACAGGTGTTTGATTAATTAGCTGGTTGAGCTCTTCATAATGAAGTCACTGAGGAAAGAGTATTGTTTTGATAACGGATCTAACAACTTGAGGCTGATACGTGTGTGTTTTAGTTTCCTGCTCCTCACTGTGGTCATACTGACATCTAAAGGACATTTGACTCAGTAATTAAGTTTCTTGTACTGTTCATATTGCACTGGTCTTTGTTTTCGTATTATCTGGAGGAACAGGCTATAATTAATGCATTCTAGCTAAGGAGGAAATAGTAATTAAAAGTACTTCTGAAGAGTCTTCCCTGTGAAACTGTCACAGTGGCATACAGAAGCTGTGAAAGACTGGGAAAATATGGTGGCTCCAAGTGTATTTTGTATGTGAGAACTTAGTGTAGTCTGCAGTGGATCTAGCCAGCTGATATCCTGATAATAGTAATAATAAACAAGTTAGCCATATCAATATGATCAGAGTAATGGTGTGTTCGGGACCCATCGTATTGGGTGCTGGTGCATTCAGCGGTAGTTGTTTGATGGATAAATGCATCGTTCCAAGGCTTTGACAGTACCCAAAGATTTCTATAATACATTTTACAGGCTGCTAATGGAAATAATACACTGTTTTGGATAGGCTGGAATAAGGTTTCTTGCTGGCCTGTTTTTCCTGCTACTTTTCCGCTCTCACACTCTAACTGTGCCTTAGCAGGACTCTCGAGCTTCAGATGAGACCAGTTCCTCCCGTTTTCAAGGCTGAGTTGCTCGAGTCCTCTGTCTGCTCCCAGCTCTGCTATCTGGACTTCCACCCTGAGAGTTTTTTTCAAGAGGGTTTGTGAGGTGAAATGCGAGAGCAACGGTTTCTAGTACCTGCCGTTAGAAGTGTCTATGTGAATGATGTCTTTATCCTGCAAACACTCACATGAGTTGTCTCTTCTGAAAGCCAGACCTCCTAGTGAAACTAGCGGTCTCTGGCATTTCTGTTGAGATCAGGGGGTTGGCAAAATCGGATTCTTCCAGAGGTAGCGTACCCTCCAGCGCTCGGGTGCGGCGAAGTTACCAAGAGTACCCTGTTCTTTGATATAATCGTGACCTTGCATATCTGTCTCCCCAAAAGGGGAAACAATGCAAGTGGTTGATTAGAAAGAGGTTATATGCGGTTTCAAAGTCGGAGAGGGGCTGGGTAGTGGCAGAAGCGGAAGGCTGGCAGCCAGAAATCATAGGCTCTGCCGCTGCCTCTGTCAGTGACTCAGTGTTGAAGTGCTTTCAGCTGAGTTTTTTTCAGCTTCCCTATTTGAACAGTAGGGAAGATACCACCAGTTTTACACCAGGGAGTTCTGAAAGCTGCTGTATGTGAAGCACTCTTAGTTTTGAACATACCATATAAAATAGCATGTATTAATTAATTTTTCCCATCAGTGAAATAGAACTTGGTGAGTGGTGCATCTACTGGTGGGTGTCCATGGGTTGCTGTCTTGGAAAGGTGTTTTGTGCATTTATGCCAAGCATCCACACATTTGCTTTATTATGAGGAGTGCAATCTGAAATTATTGGATCTGGTCTTGGAATGGTATGAACTGGTATGTTTGCGCATTTACAAATTGCAAAGTACAAATTTACTCCTGAGAACTGTTCATCATCTTAAGCTTAAACTGCTTTTTAAAAGTATTCTTTCTAGAAGTAAATAAGACTTATTTATATAATTATTTAAAAAAAAAGACTAATAAATAGCTATTTGGTGATCATAGACTGCTGTTGAACACAACAAATAACTTTTTTCTTGCTTTTCAGCAGTGCAGTTTCGAGGTGCTACTGTTTCATTTTGTGGGGGTGCTGGGGTGGGTTTTTCATGGGGGATGTACATGGATGTGTATTGTTGTTTAAGCTGTTCTAGGTCTGAGATGTTACATGCCATATTTCATGTAAGACTGAGTATTTGTAGCACAATCTAAATTTTTTTGGGGGGAAGGGGTTAGGAGGTATTCTAGCATAGAAAAGCTAATGTGGTCTCAGTGACAGACATGTGACTGATGCTATATTTAGGGGAACTAAGAAGCTTCACGTTCTAGGCCTTGGATCTTTTAGGACTATTTTATGAACTTGTTACCTAGTTCTGTAATTTATTAAAAAATTAAGTAGGGTAAAACAGATAAGCATCTGAACTGGTTGTTCATCTTTTGGTTTGGACCAATGTTACAAGTTTAACTCAGCAAATGAAGAAAATAAGGTCTCTGCAACGTGAAGTTGGTTGAAGTTTGTAGGTTTTGAGTCTTTTTGAGGTGCTGGAAATGATGTCACACTTACTTGAAGGGTCAGGTTAATTACTTAGTGATTTAGAATCTACATTACTTCTAAAAATTTTTTTTTTTTGGCTTAAAGTGAAAGCATAATTACTTTGCTTATTTTTATACATTACTAATTTTGTGACATGTGAATAAGATGATTTGTTTTTGTTGTTTACTTTATGTAGGTATTTTATATGCAAAGACAACCATGGAAACAAACGGTGTATTTGAGTTCTGAGGGTTAAATCGGGGCACGTTTTGAGATGACTGAAAGGAAACAAAACATTTGGATTTGGCTTGTTCTATGTGTTTGATGCTAGTTTTCATTTTTACCTCTATTGATAGTTGTATTTGTGATTTAGAAAAGGGGTTGTCTAATTATAGCAACTGGAGCTTACCAGAGAAAGCTATTCAGAATTCCAAGCATTTTGTTTTTTCTTTTCTACATGTGTATGAGTTGCCACAATGACTCAAGACTGTGAGGGAGGTATTGAGGGCTGATAAGCTGAACTTGAAAGAAAAATATAGTGATAGAAAGAAGCTTTTAGGGATGTTTTTGTTCTGGGAAAACTTCCTTTACAATGGCACCGATTTGAATTGGTTTTAAAAAGAAATTAGAACAATGTTATTTAGGATGCATTGAAAGAAAACTAGAATAAACTTCAGAATGTGTGGAGATACAAGGGAGGGAAGATGGAGGGCACCACCAATAGCATGGTGAGGTCAGTGGCTTGGTTGAAAAATGTAAACTGTCCTTTAGTGGTTTTTATGTTGTTTGTTTTTTTTTTTTTCTACCAAAGGAGGCTTTGGAAGATGGATTAAATTGTTCTCATTTCATCTCTAGCAGAACTGAAATGTTGTGGTGTTTATGCAGTGCTGATATGGTCATAGACTAGACTCTCATCATTGGTCTCATACTTCTGTCGTTCAGATGTGCAGCATCTCTTCTCTTCTGGCCATTAAAAATGGCTCTATCATCATAAAATGATTTTTTCAAGACAGAGTTGTGGAGAGAGGCTGTCTGCATTTTCTTTCTGGCAGTCTCTCTCACATTTTTTCTTAAGAAAAAATAGTATGCCCATTTTCAAGCTAGGTTTGTTTTTAAATATTAGTAACAAAAGAAAACAAAATCTTGCCTCTAGACTCCTACACCTCTTCTGTGTTATTCATTTGTTTGTAGGTCATGAAAGAAATCGCAGGCATTTTCACCTGTGGGTTGCTTATATTTTGTTTTTAAACCAGACTGTTAAAAAAAAAAAATCCTTAGGTCCTATTCTTAGTACAGAGAGCAGCAAAAGACTTAGTACTCAACTTCTTTAAGTGTGCCTTATTTTTTTTGAAAGTAGACTTTGGTGCTTAGTACTATCTAACCCATTAGAAATACATTTTTCAAAAAAAATGCATTTTAGGAATTATAATTGTTTTTTTTTCTTGTTATAGTCATACAACTGGGAGCACCTCTTGGTCTCATTGACATAAGCGAAAACAGTTATTAAATTCTTTTTGGGAAAGAACAAGCATCCTGCTTGACAAGGCCACTTAATGTGCTTAAGCATATATCTGATTTTAAACGTGCGTTGTTTCATTGCCTGCAGCTGAGGTATATGGAGGCATGGGGATCTATCTGTGTTGAAGTCATTGTGGCATTCTTGATGCACAAATTTCTGTCTTTGTTTATGACAAGACTTTACTGCTTATTTACGTAAACTTGTTTCTGTAAGATAGTTGCAGCTAACAGTTAAATGCTTTTTATTGATTAGGGTGAGAGAAGGAGGTTCTTCAATGCTGGCAAATAGAACCAACCTTCAAATCTCTGTGTTTCAGAATACTGTGTAAACAGCTTTTATAGAGGTGCAGTTTTATACCAAATTACTTGAAAAGAAAAAGAAATTGCAGGAAACAACGTAGAATTGTTGCCTGTGCAGACCTTGCTGTTAGGTAGCTCTGTGTTTAACCTCTGTGCCTTTTGAATTGTGACCTCTCCCACATTTATTTCAGTTTTGATTCTTGTCTCGAACAGAGGAAACTAATTACTGTAAGGTAATCAACAGTTTTGATGTGATCAAATGAGCTGTGAGACCATCCAGTTAATTCTACTTGTTTTGCATTAGGGTTAAAGCCAGTTTCCAGTAGAGTGAGGCATTAACCCATTGTAACACCTTTGTTTCTTAACACATTTACAGTACACTAAGTTTCTTAAACTTATTTCTACTTAAAATTAAGTTTTGTGAGGATGTTCCTTTTGGTTGGTTTTGTTCTTTTGGGCTGGGGAAGTTTGGAGGTATTCAGAGGCTGCCTGATGGGCTCTGGGGCTTGTGTATTTAGGTTGACTGACTTCTGCAGGGATGTCCTTTTTATTGCAAAAGAGTATGGCTTGCTTAGAAAGCTAACTAATACTTCGTTTTCAGGAATTTTAGGAATGCCTTTATTCTGTACAGAAATTCCTAGCATGCTTTGGTCTAATGGGGACAAATGGAGAAATACAATTATATGAGTTAGTCTGCTCAGTGGGCATTATAAACCTCATGACAACACAATAGATTCCCTGTTACTAAGACATTTCATGTTAAAGGGTTAATCCAATAGTTTATTTGTGGATCATCATAACTGTAAAATCTACTGCTGAAGGTGTGTTCTTAACCTCTGTGTAGCATATGACGCAGTGCGTCTGTGTATCTGATTAAACTCCTTCCTTGTCTTTTGGCCCTTCTCTCCTGAACTTTACTGACATACTCTTTTATAACCTGTAGCATATTATTAATTCACAGTTGACTGAAAGAAGGATATTGTGCTATAAGAACAATGAGTTTATTTGGGCCAATATAGTTTAAAGTTTAATACTTTGTTATATACAGATTTTTTTTTTTTAACAAAGATCGAGAGAAACTACCTTTCTTTTTGAAGCTCTATCTCGCATCCATAGATCAGTGCTTGAATTCTAAATAGCAGCAGGAAATTAAAGTAATTTCACTTCTGAGTCATACCTGTGGCTGGATATTCAAGTGCCAGTGTTGTTTTGAAATTTTATTGCGAATAAATTGCAAATACAGAATTTCCAGGTACAAAGTGCATGCAGGCTACTATACTGGAAATTATTATTCCCATATTATTTTCTGAAAGTGGACACTGTAAATTATCCTGGATGTGTCTTTGCAAAACATTAACCCATTCATAGCATCGTTAATTACTTTTATACTGCAAAAAATTTACCATCTCCATTTGCACAGAAAACTTCCAGAAGCAATTAGATCCTGTTGCCACCCGACTAAAAAAGGTACAGTGGATAGCTGAGACAGAATTAAAAGAAAAGGCCAGTGCCTAGTTCAGTTTTATCTTTTGGCAAAGCAGGCATTCCTTCCATAAGCATTTGTACTCGTTTAATTTGATTTTCTTTTTCTGGCTGAGCAACTAGAATATTTTGTTCTACTCTGGTCTAACTTACTTCAACACATTATTTTTCTAAAATCCTCATTAGGCTTGGGAATGCCACTAATGTGGACTAAAATCTTTAAAAAATGCAAGTGATTTAGGTCAGTCATGTGCAATCTTTTGTTAACTACAAGATTTTTATTTCAAAATAGTTTAAACATGACATTAGGCTTAATAATAACTGCAAAAATCTTCTATTCAGACGGGTCAGTTTGCTTTATTTCTAGCAATACAGCCTAATTAGGTTTACTAGCGGTCACCATGGATAAAATCCACATGAGGTGTATCCAGACTCCTAAGACTTCGTGTTTCATAATTCTTCCTTATCCGTATCCAGACTTCCAGTTTGATTTAAATTAGTTTTGTTACACAATATTGTAGGTTTTATTCTTAGGGATCAGCTTCTTAGTGAACCTTCTCTCTGCATCTTTTTGAAAAGTTTTTGACCTGGAGCTTGTAGATGTTATGAACTGTGGTATTTTGTAGGCCATTTTGAGGAAAAAACCCCAACCTTTTAAATATATTTTGTTCAGCAATTTAGTAGAAATGTATGGTAATTCTTTTTGTAGAAAGACTAGGTGAGTTTAGAGTGGCATTCCAAAGGGGAGGGAAAAGCATTCGTGGATGTTAATAACAGTAATTACGTTTCCTTTCAAACGTTGTGGGATTAGGCCAGCAGCACTTTGTTGCTCTTTTGTTTGATTTCTTTTCAGTCTCAGAAGTCTGGGCTTGGAGGACGACTCTGTTGTCTTGGCTCGGGAGCATGGAAGACCTTCGTTCTCGGAGTGGAGGGCACATGAGCAGTTTTTCTGTGTAAAGTGTTGGGGTGGTGGTGTGTTGGTTTGTTTGGTGTTTTTTTTTTTTTTTAAGTATTCCCTCTCACTGTTGCCCTTGTTCCATCCTTTTCATCTTAAAATCCTACCTTATTTTAGGCTTGTGTGACTGTCCTGCTTATGAGGTCTCCTCACCTGTGCTGAAGGGCCCGCAGGACTCCATTTCCGAGCTCTTCCTCCTTTCCTTTCTGTGTGTTTTTCATGGGTAATGTTATTCCAGAGCTAAGCTTTAATGTGTGTACCTTCTCTAAGCTGAGGCCTCCTTCTCTTCCCTGCTTCCATTCTGTTGCTTTTCATCCAAGCAAGATCTCAGTTTGTCTTTCTAATACTACGTGGATATCCATGTGTCAGTCTGATTTTTCCCATGGCCAAAATCTTGGTTTCTGGATTTGGATTGTTGTTTTTAACTTGTTTCTCCCCAGTCATCCCCAAGCTTTCATGATTTTGTTGGTCAGGGTCATAATATAGAGACTCTGTGTGGAGAATGGTAACAAAGAGTCACCACCTGTGTGAGAAAAACACACAGGCTTTCCCTACAGGTGCATCCATGCAGCATTTTCTGTAAACACCCTGTATATTTCTTATTAGATCCGGTACGTGTCAATTGATTTACTAACATGAATCATTTCTACTTGTAAGCTCTTGTAGAGCTGGGGCCTTGGGCTGTTTGTTCTGGCTGCAAGTAAGAAGCTGTGATCTGTTTTACCCCTGTAGTCTAAATACGAAGAGACTTAAGTGAGAGTACAGCTTTATCATTTTAATACCTAAAACAACGAAGTGATAGGAAGGGTGGCAACGACTTTTGTTACGTGACTGCAAAGCGGTTTGAGAAAATGTCACTCGCGCTGTGGGGACACCGTGGTCCCAAGGTATTTCCTGCTCTCGCTCATTAAAGCTCTTTCACCTTTACCACGCTGCCTTTTGTCAATAAAGCACCGTGTTGTTTGAATGTTTTGCAGGACACATAGTAACAAGAGGAGGAGGAAATAGAAGTTGGTATTTTAATTGTAACTCCCTGGTTTTATCTTGGGTGGGAGCTGACTTGACGGTGTCTTAAGGCTGGCTAAATCCACTGGTCTCTGTTTTGCTGGTGCTTACGTGGGCAGAGGGACGTACTCCAGTCGAAAACTAACCCTGCAAAAACGTGTTGAAATCTGTTGATCTGCTTACGTGAAGAGATTGTACTGGTGTTTGTACGAAAGGACGGGGCTAGGACTGCGACAGCCCAGCTTCAGTGGCTTCACCTACTGTAGCTCCTGTGCTCCAAGTTCAGAGGCTGCCTCTCAGATACCTTCTGATGTACAAGGAAGCTACAATTTTGAACCAAATTTTGACGTTGACAGCTTTTTCTGATAGATGTTTGGTGTAGAAATTCAGTGAGCCTTTTTATTTCCGTAACAGTTACCAAAACTT
Organism: Nipponia nippon; assembly: GCF_047370975.1. Classification (NCBI taxonomy): domain Eukaryota; kingdom Metazoa; phylum Chordata; class Aves; order Pelecaniformes; family Threskiornithidae; genus Nipponia; species Nipponia nippon. The sequence goes on from NW_028262358.1 coordinate 19,103,928, forward strand.
TTCTTCTTGCAATGAGAAAATTTCTAATCATGAATAGCGGTTTTCAAAATAGCTGTCTGATTTTGATGATGGCAATTCCTTGGAAAAAGAAAGTGTTCATGTATTTGTGTTTTGTGGTATTTGGCATAGTATCACTCAATGTCTTTAAACAGTTTTCCTTGTATGTTTTGTAACTGAAAGACAAAGACTCTTATATTAACACACTTGGAATAGTTTTGTTCTATTTCCCCCAACTTTTAGAAAACACTTGATGTCGTTCTATTTTGTGATAATTTAAAAGGATCCTTTTATAATTTTGGTAGGGACTGACACAAGAGAGACTTGTTTTTGCTGTGATCTGATATGTTAGAGGGAAATTATAGAAGCCACTTCCTACGCAAATAGAAATTTGCAGAGAAAATCATTATCATTTAGCTCTGCTGGTTCTGTCCTAGGATGCTTTATTTTGTTGTTTCACTCCACCCCCAATATTGACTATTTTTACCTTTGTAGCTAGCAACCACTTTTAGCTAACAAAAGATGTATTTCTAAACTTCTGTATCTTTGCAAAAGTCATAATTTAACTCTTGAAATAAATTTAGGCAAATTGTTTTTTCTGGATCTAAGTATTTGGTAGGCTGGCTTTTTTGTTTTCTTTATACTCTTGCATGTTACCTATTTTTCTGAAAGTAAGGAATGACTTAATGTCTCCGCCGATGATAATCCAGAATCTCAAAAAGCAAACTCTAAATAGTTAAGGTTAGTAAGAGAAAACAGTATATGATGCGTATTACCACAGCTGGTGTGTATTATTTCGTTAACTTGATCCTCGAGTAACACTGACGAGAGAAGATGATCTGGGAACCAGTTGCTTCTAGTGACATAGTTTCTTAGCTACTTCAGTGAATATCTGTACAAATATGCCTGAGCTCTTGTGAACACCTCAAAAGTCGCTTCCTGGGTGATTCAGCAGAGATGTCATCTGATCTTATCTGTAGTAGCCTAGTGCTTTAACTGTCTGGGGGGGGAAAGGGTGCAGTGGGGCCAAGGACTTACTGATTTGCTGTCTGGTTACGCTCTTCTTGAATTTTTACATTCCTTTTCTCCAAAACTAAGATTATTTAATGGAATTAGTCAGTATTATTTACTGACAATATTCTATTAATCCTTGGTCCTTGGCACTACCAGTAGAAGGGAATCTCTTCCAAGAAATTCTTGACATTAGTACTGAAAAATTTGCTTTAATTTCACCACTGAGTTTTCTTCATAAGGGAACAATCCAGTCTCAGGGTTTTTTTGCTTTATCTTGATCATGTAGTTTGTGTTGTCAGTAAATGTATTTAACTATGTATATGATCATAGTAATAATTACAAAAGCTTCTTAAACACCCCAAACTCTACATGATATGTTGCTGCGCATTGACTGTTTCTAAAGCCTCAATACATTCAGCTCTAAAACATGCTGAATTTGTGGCACTAAAAACTTTCAATGACATAAAACTGTCATATGATTATTCAAAACTTGTCTAATTTTGTTCCCTGTGATCCTGTGATTTTTGTTTTTTTTTCCCCCACCCACCTTAATTAACAAGTAGAATGTTAATTGACAATTCTTAGCGATGACTGCTCGTGTTCAGCAAAATGAAATTTTACATTTCAAAACCTAGGAGCTAAGCAAATGTCATTCTGTCTCTAAAAGAACCACAGTTTCTTGCCTGTGTCTTTCACTTCAGAGAGGGGTTCCAACTTCTGGGGCTATCCTTTTATTTTTTGTTTCCTTTTTCTTTTTTTCTTTTCCAGTTTAAGGAAACCATTTTCTCTAATAAGTCACTGTCAGATCTGGTTAGATCAAATTAATTCACTTGTTTGGGGCCAGTATGTTCTTTAGTAAAATAAGGTCGTTTTGATGTTACCCCACTGATTCTAAAGCAATAAAGAAAACCTTGTGACTGGTAAGTTTTGATGGCACTTTTGCTAATGTTAGGCTACTATTTGTTTTTGCTTTTACTTTAGATTTTCAATTTCTCTCAGGCACACCTTCTCCAGTTCTTTCTGTATTTCCCCTCCGCCCGCCCACCCGGCATGTGAAAGCGTACGCTCTAACAGCGACAGGGTGCGAAGGTCGTTCTTAGCACTGTTCCAACGTCAGGGGTACAAAACCATTTCCTATGGGAAGCGGCAGAGGAAACTTGCAGGAGGTGGAAGATGGCAAATGAAGTAATTTTGGCAAAGCTACAAGGGTTTCTTGGTATGCCGGTTGTTGTTCTCAGTAACACCCCCATCACCATCCCCCTAAAAGCTTGTGGCAGAATTTTCAGGAGCTTCAAGAGAAGCCAGGTCAAGCATGTCAAACTGCACGTTTGAGTTAAGCATAAACACCTCTCACAGGGGCTTGGGGTCTTTTGTGTGTGTGTTTATGAAAGCAATGTAGCTCTTCTGCATTGTGACATACCTGATGTCCTTTCTCACTTAGAGTATTCAAGTAAGACAGAAATATTTGAAGTCTATGTGCTATTTGCAGACATTTTGAACCTCACAATTTCAATCTAGGATTCTGAATAAACCCAGATACTCTTCTTTGTCTCTGCCTTAGTGTCCATCTCATACCATATTCTTCTGTGCCTGGCACTTGAGAACTTTGGTGCTATGTTTCCCTGCTGCTTTTTTCTTTTATAGAGAAAAACAGGCTCGCCAGTGAAAGGCACGTTTCCCAGCCATAGGTGGTGTGTCAGGACTTCAGATAGTTAAGACATTCAATGGGAAAGGATTGACTAGTAGATCTTTAGGAAGGAGGACTGTCTATCAAGATGAGTATGTGTAAAATTATTAAACATAAATTCAGGTGGTGTATTTAGAGGACTGTGTATATACATAGATATCAATTACGCGTATAGGAAAACACTTTTTTTACAATAAACTTACACAGACTTTAAGTGGTAGGTGTTGACTTGGATCCATGAGCCAAAACTGTGATGTCTGTCTGGTAGGAAGAAGAAAGCATTTGTAAGCCAAATTCTGCTCTCATTTAATGGAGAGAAACGTGAAGTTAATTCACTGATTCCTGTGCGATATTAAAGCAGTTCATATTTGCTGCTGAGGTTTTAAAGAAAGTCAAGCTACTTACCTGAGGGCATTAACTGGTTAAGTATTTAAAACTAGAGTTCAAGTACTGTAGCTTTTTCTAGATGTCCAGAGGGAATATTTCCTTTATTTTGCTTTAATTTTTAAAGTATACTTCAAAAATATGTATTTCTTTCCAAGTTGGGAGGGTTCTAAATGTTTGTTTTGTTTTGTTTTTTATTTCAATAGTACGATTTCTGGTGAGAAAGGAATTTACAGTGCTACCGGGCACTTGTATGTATTGCCTTGAAAATCTGTTTCAGAGAAGTAGGTGGTTATTAGCATCTTAAATACCTCTGCAAAGAAATGGAGGCAGAGCTGTGATTTGTTGAAGACCATTCAAAAATTCAGTGGAAAAGCAGTTTCTAGGATCCAGGTTTATGTGTATGTTTCTTCCAAATTTTTTTTCCAAAGTTTTTGAAATGTTTGCAGTGGAAATTCCTGAAGGTGTGGGCGGTTTGTAACTTCTGTGTGTTTAAGTGCTTTATTTATTTGCTTAAATTTTCAGCATACTGTTGGGGTGCGCTTTTTCTTGGTGGTGCTACTTGAGAAAGCTTGGAATCTTATTTCTGTGATCTTGTTGCTGTGACGTCCTCTTTCCTCCCTCTCCTGTAACTTTAGCATTGTACAGTTCAGAGCAGTGGCAATTGTTTTGTTTCTCATAAGGGAAGTGCTCTTTTCTGTCGTGGTCAGGTGGATGCTTGCCAGAATTGTGTTTTGAGCAACTGTTTATGTATGTTGAACTTGGACGTCCATAAAAATTAAGCTTCTTCTAACTTATACAGAAGTTTGTACCTCACCTTTTCAAAATCTCTCCTGCAGCTCCATGCGGTGCATGCATGCCACTGGTATTTCAGAAAAGTTTTTCCAGAGTGTTTAAATATCTCATATAAAGTGTAATGTGTACATTTAAATCTCATCTCATATGTCCTGTTTAGGAGATGGGTCTGCACTGACTCCTCCTGTCTGCAGGGCTTGCTTAGCTTGAGTGGACTTTGGGGAAGACTGTTGGTGGTGGCGTTGGAGCAAGTAACCGTTAGGCTGCAACATTCAGTTCAGAGAGGAGAAAGGGAATTTGTATATAACATTGCTGCACTAGAAACTTTTCCCATAAGACTTTGTATGCTTTCGGGAAGTCAGATATGATGACAAGAGAGATAACCAGAAACTATTGATTGTCATCTCCACCTGACGCTGGAAATTATCTCCTGGGAAGCTGCATGTGCGTAGGTATTGCTCGAAGAAGTTTTAACTGAAGGTTGAGGCAAGTCCTCTTATAACCTTGTATTTAGTCATCAGTTGAGGTAAGAGAGACAGTATAGGTAGGCAATTTCGCAGTATGGTTACTTCTGTGGATCAGGAAATTCCCCCGCCCTACCCCTCCACCCCTCCTCTTTTTCTGCCTGGTCCTCCTGAGTTTCTGCTTCCTGCCTCTTCCCACTGCACTCCGAAGCGCCCTGCGAGGAACTGATTTTAAAGCAACTGTGCTAAGTAAAACTCAACTTTCCGTTAAGAATGGATGCTCTACGCTTTTAGTTAATTTTGTTTTACTGTTTTGTGCTTAAGGACTTCTGAACACGTTCTGTAGGGTGCCCTGAGGTTGATCAGTCAGTCTGTTTGTACAGCAACTTAGTCATGACATGCCAGAAGAGAAATGCTAAATTTTTCTTTTCTAAATAGTACTGCAAAAGAAAAATTCAAGAACTATTAATGAGATATTACTTTGTAGATAGCAGCTATCTCCCAGGCACAGTGTAATTTATGTAATACATAATGCTTTGTATCAGAAGTTATCATAATTTATTTATGGAGGAGTTTGTTTTATAAGGATATTTCTGAGTGATTTCACTGTCTCATTATAATTTGCATTTACTTTGTGTTTTGTTTGTGCAGAAACATTTTGTACAAATTGCTGTAATTTGTCTTTTTGCCCTGCCAGACTCAAATGGCAAAAGTTCTTGGAGCGTCCTGAGGTGTAGTTATTTATGCTATACCTGCAATAGAGGAATTGCAGAGCAGGCATTGAGTTTCTCCGAGTTCTTCAGTGAAAGTATGGCAAGGGTTGGAATTTGTGTTCCATGGCCTACGGCCGTAGCCAGCCCTTGTCCATACTTTCTGGACATGGGGAAGGAATAGCTGTTCCTCTACTGTTGCACTTAGTATTTGTAAAATGACAGTGATTTAGGGTTCTTGTTCTTGATTCAATACAGTAGGACTTCAGAAACTTTCCTCCTATACGTTCTTTTGCAGTCAGGTGTGGAAGGTCATGAATTAATCTGTGCTCTGAGGTGACAGGCTTTACTAAAATGAATCTGTTTTCTTGCTAGTCTGTGGAGAGTGGAATTTGGGGTTTTAGTCTGGTCTCGTCTTCATTAGCAAATAGGTAGAGAAAAGAGTAATTTTTAATGAATGTTTTGATTGTTTAAAGTGATCTTTATTGGAAAAAAAGTATTAACAAAGTATTAGACTTCAGCCTGACCACGTGACATCTGAAGTAATGGATAGTCTTCACACCTGTGTAAAATCAAAGGCAGTCAGAACAGTAGTGGGTTTTAAATTTTTTTTTTTTTTTTTTGTATGAATGAAGTGCAAGCTAGTGCAAAACCAGATCCTAAATCAGTATTTGTTTTGGAGAGCTTCAATAGCTCATTTGTGGTTTTCCTGCTTGTAAATAATGCAGTTATCCCATCTCCTGCTGCATGTTTTTATTCTTTGTATTTTCTGCTGATGAATGTATCTGTCTCTGAGCTATATTGAGGAAGGGTATACAGCCAGTTACTCGCTGATTTCTTGAGCTAAATCCCAACTTGCACAGAAGAACTTAATGTTCTCCTGGAGGTTCTTGGGTCCTTTCCCCCTTCTCTTCTCAATCCCATGTAACAGAGGAAGCTTTCTTGTATATAGTAAGTCACTTCCATTTTGTGAGCTCCGTATTGTAGTATGTGAGCTGTGGATTAACGGGAGAGTAATTCCTTCACTCATCCCTTTGAATGCTTTTTCCCCTCTTGCTTCTTGTGCCTTAAACTGGTAGCCGAGACTGTATTGCTGTGCTCAAGAATCTCCTAGGTTTTGTTAGCACAGTCAAAATAATCTTTGTTTTAAGGTACTTATCTGCACCAAGCCCGGTAATACTTTTCCTGTGGGTCGATTTAATTCCTGAAAAATGTTACTGCAGACGGTAGCACTGGAAAAGAAGCAGCATGTTTCTCTCTTGTGATTTCATTAACTGCATGCTGTGCATCATTTGGGGGCTCATTAGCTGAGAAGAGTAGTTAGGATTCAAAACTTAAATACTTGAGGTAATCCATTAATATTTTTCTTTTTGATGTTGTTCACAGTGTTAAGAGAAAGATAAACACAAAAGTCAATGTGATAATTTTTCTTTCCTTTTTCTTTCAAGGCTGGTAGCTCAGGAAAGAAACCTTACCATGAAAACAGAATTTGATCCATCACCACTGCAGTGGTATTGCAGAGCACTGCCCTTCTGGTTGTGTTCTGGGCACTGCCCTCTGCTTAGCGTCTGCACAAGTGCAGAACACATAGATGGTGGTTCAGAACTGTCTTTCCATGTTGGCTAAGAGTTATGAGCCATTCTTAAATGTTAGCGTTTTCGTGTGATTTAAATGTGCCTCTGTTCCCCCAATATAAGTATCTTGCTTCTGAATGGTTTCATATCAATGACAGGACATGCAGGACCAAGTCTTGCTTATCTAATTCTCAGCATTATTCCAAGCGTAGGAGTGAAGTGTTTCATGCTTTGAGTATGACTTAAACACTATACAAGGCTTGTCCTTGAGCCGTTTGGCCTGGGATACTGTTTCTCCTGAATTTGAGGATTTTGTATTTTATGTGAAAGCGTGCCTACTGCCTGGCAAATGTCTTCATCTCAAGCAGTCTCTAATAAGACCAGGAGCGAGTCCTACATGTCTTTTGGGAATGCAAGGCCTAATTAATGAATATGTTACTGATTTTTTTGCTTGATATCAACTGATATTTTGAAAGCACCTGTGGAAGTAGAACACTTTCACAGTCACTGGATGTTGAGCATTTTTGCTCAGCCTCTTGGTTGCTGTTTCAGTGATAAAAATGTACAGCTCGGCTCCACAGTTCAACACCTGCGTACCTGAGGGCAGTGAACTGATTGTAGGGTGAAATGTATCTACGATAGCAGCAAGGCTAGCTTAAGAAGTTGAAGATGATGTATTGTGCAACTGTACCTTGTTGAGCGGTCAGGAGATTTTTATTTCTCGCTTTCCCAGAAATACAACACCAGATCCTAATGGTGTAAGAATGGAGTAAGGAACGGCAACGGTGGTGGTACAAAGAAACGTACGTGGTGTTCTTTGTGCATCTATGAAGTAATTTGGCTGCGTAAAAGCTTGAGCTAATTCTGGTTTTGCGTTAAAGGTCAGGGAATTCCTTCTAGTCTGAAAGAAGGGAAATGAGTGTCACTTTTGGCTTTAGCCAAAATAGTCCATATTGTACTTTATTCTCAAACAGGAAGGTAAGATGCGTTCCAAATTACAACGGGGAGTCTTTCTGGGAATTGCTTTGCAGGTTAATGGTGTTCCTTTCTATACTTTTCTCTATTTGAGGGCATTTGAGTGTAGAATATGAAACATCAGAAGCCAGGAAGGAGGAGCTGCAGGCAGCCAGTCTCTGCAGAGCCCCTGAACACACGTCGTTTTAAGCACGCTGCAGAGAAGAGAGGGAGGGATGCTTGATGCACCTTCCAGGGCCTCGGCCAGGTGTCCGGCCTGGGAGTGTCCACTTCAGAGGACTGGTAGAAATCAGGTTTAGGAGCAACTTGAAGGCGACTTTTATGTAGCTGTATCTTGAATGTTACATAAGTGGATTTTGTGTGAAAGCGTTGACATTATTTAAGAGATTATTAAATGACTTACAAATACAGTAAAAATTTCTGAAAATTCATTTTGTTGCTAGTATGTATCTATGATAGAAATACTGAAAGAAATAATTCAAATTATATAAACGCAAACTGACAGAATACACAATCTATCTGGGTGCGTCCTATCTTAGTCTGTAGCTGTATGATTGTGGTATTTTCCCTGCTCCCCCAGCACCTGTTTTGCCTGTCCCATAGGACAGTAGGGCTCTGGAAATTCATTCAGATTTTGTTGGGGAATAAACTGTCAAAGTTAGCAGTTATGTAGTGAATGAAATTATGGTTTGCAGAAGAGGAAAATTGTTTTTATGGGGGAATTGAATGATGCTATGGAGAATTCGACTCTCTTGCTGACTGCTACAGAGGTTTTTGTGTTTGTTTGTTTTTTTTTTTAAATGTGATGCTGGATATTAACCACATATTTTGTATGTAGCCACTAATTGTGCGTTCATCACCACATGGATCAGTGAGTTGACTTCCTGTGGTTTGATGAGAAGAGATACCAAGAACTCTCAGCTGTCACTGAAATCGGTTGGAGCTCTGTTTTAAACTGTAAAGCTCTATATAATGCTATGTGCTCTAAAAAGTCTGTATATGGAATTCTAAAATTATTGGTTAATATTGGATAACTACTTTTTCCCTCAGTTTATTATGTCCCGGTTTGTTTTGTCATTAAGGCGATAATATCCCTGGCTCTTGGAAGGGTATTTTGAAAGGTAATGTATTTAGGATCCTGCCATAAAGAGTGCATTTAAAAAATTTTGTGAGAATTAACAAATCTTGCTGCAGAATAAATAAGATGTAATGTTTTCAGGAACCACTCTAATATATCTTATCTGAGCATTGACAAAGTTGTAGACTATCATCATTCTTATATCCATGCCCTCTAGTTTGTCACCAACCAAAACTTTAATCTTCTTCAGCATTGATGTCTTAGTCCATTCTTGTTTCTTTTTTTTTTCTTTGACTCATCTTTGTCCAGTCACAATTTTATTCCAATTAATTGTTCTTTGTTTGTGTGTGTTTTTGTTGTTTTGTTTTGTTTTGTTTTGTTTTTTAAACAGGGTATTCACTTTAAAATTGCACATTATAACACATGCATGGAAATCATAATATGTTTGTTCTGCCTACTTTATTGTTGCAGTTGCTGATCAGAACAGCCAGTTTGTCTGAACGTAGCTCATATAATTTTTGAAAACAATTTCTGTTTTGGAAGAGATGAGTAGGATTTTTTTGAATTAAAATGAGGTGTGATGGAGCTACTGATAGATGAGGAAAAGGAAAAACCTATATAAAAGAAGTGGTGACAAGTCTTGTTTGGCTTAGTCTCAATGTCACTATGTTTTGTAGATAGCTAAGGAGAGAGTGTATGTGCCTAAAATAAGTCTGTGTGTTAAAGTAGTAAGTGCATTTTAGAGCGTGTGTTTAAAATTTCTGTAGGTTCAGTGACAGTATGTAACTGTATTTAAAGGCTTTCAGAAAGGGATCCTGTCTGCCTAAATTAGAGGCTTTCTATCATGTACTTCTCTCACCCTTTAGGAGAGCATAGTTCAGCTTTTGCATCGTGCACCTGCCAGTTTGCCTTATCGACACTTATCGACCCACCCAAAGGTAACTCTAAAGCCATAGTCCAAAATATATATATTTTTTTTCTTGTTCATTTGAGGGAGGGGTGATCCTAGGGAAGCTACAGCTGCAAGATGTTCCGCTGTTTAAAGTAACGTGCCTCAGCCAATGCGGAAGGAAGCCAGTGTTTCAATTCCAGCTCCAGTCACTTGCAGCTAGAAGACAGCACCCAGGTCCAAAGATAAAGGACATTATGTATCTCTTCTGCTTCACCATTTTTGGGAAAAGAGCACTATGTTTTCCTTCTCTAGTGGTAGGCTTTGTAGTAGGAACATACTTTTCCAAACGTTAAATTAAGAAGCATAACACTGATTGTCTTTCCAAAATTCAAAGTATTGCTTTTTGTACTTTCCTCTTTTAAGATCTTGCTGCTACAGAACAAAACCACAGCAAGCTGCTTCTCAGTCCATGACAAGAACATTTAAAGCTGCACTGCTGCCATTGTGCTGCATATCTGGTATAGGAAAAACCTTCCTTTTGACGGAGATGTGGGCATCTTGAGCCCCTCTTCTCTGCCTCGGTAGGTATGCTTCTAGCCCTGGTACTCTTGCTCAGATTCATAGAGTGCAGAACAGAGGAAGAAAGCCTTCAACAGAGAGAAAACCTTCAATAATGGCCAAATCATTAATCCTTACATCCATACAGCTACTTCCATGCTGTTTGGAGAAAGAAAACAAACAGTATGCAGGTTATGCTTTAAACTGTTTCCATGTTAGTATTTCACTAGCAGCCTCTCTTATTTAAAGTTTTCCTTGGCCCTGGCAATTTGTTACTGTCATCTTTTTCAGACCCTAAGCTTGGAAGCTTGCACACCATGCACTTTGCACTAGACTTGAGATCTCTTTGGGTAAAATCTTTCTTTTAGGTATACTTAAAAAGCTGCATTAATACCAGTATTGTATACTCAATCCATAGAGTCCCTGGCAGCCTGTCTGTATTCAGTGCAGCTCTACCTGGAGAGATACAGGTGGTAATGGTGCAATTATATAGGAGGCAAAAAGGTTCCTGAACCTCACTAATATGTGCAGAATGATGTGAATAGCTTAGCAGATGTAGCTAGGGAAATTCAAGACAGACTTTATTGGGGAATTAATATGATTTTTCTGATTGTATTTTCTGACTGCTTCCACAGAAGTAGTCTGGAACCTGGAAGAGCAATATCTGTGTTAAGTCTGACAGTACATTTGCAGGGTAAGGGGAAGTTCTCTACAGGACTTTCTTAATGGGCTCCTTTGAAAGAGTGAATTTTCATGGTATTGGTTTACCCCATCAAGTTTACCTAAAAGAGAAAAGAATTGGCACAGCCTTGCATTTTCATTTCTGCAGTATTTTTATGGCAGTATCAGTCCTCACATTTGATTCGAATCAAATTCCTGATACTTCCTTTTTCTGTTCTTTAGTTGCAAAATGTGGGCAACACTTGATATGTGCTTCTCAGGAGTCTTGAGACTTCCTTAGCTGTAGTATGTGATGCGCTTTGAAGAATCGATGTGAAATATAATGTTTAGTGTTGAAAGCCATAAACTAATAATTTAATTTGGATCTCTGTCGTACCCTTCTCTGTTGATAGTCTCAGGGGAACAAAGGGTCCTTGGAACTAATTGAAGTGAATCTGTTGGAGTTTCCAGTGTGCGATGCTCAGGGAGAACACTGGGAGAGGCCAGGCCCTGGCCTGTGTGCCCTGTGTTTGCGGGGGAACTGAACTCTATGCATAGGGAAGGGCTAAATTGGACTTCAGAGCTGTCCGGAGCAGTTTCATTTATTTTTAGCTGCACAATACTTGCCTTTTACTCAGAGGTTTATATGAAGTGTTGCGCAGTGTTGCTGCCTGCTTAGTCCTGTGAGAAGGATCTAATCTACAAATACACCCATGCTTACCACCTCGACTGAAGGTATTTAAACTATCTATATTTTGGTTGTGGGGTTTTTTTTCCTGGCTACGAGCCCATTTCAGGCGAAAATGCGAGAAATGGCACAGTTACAGAATCCAAAAGAAATCGGAAATGGTTCAAATATCTTGGCATTTCTTTTAGAGGACGGTCTGTATCGTCTATTGATGTATGCAAATCTGCTCAGTGTTTTTAACTGTTGTCAGCTTCTTAACTGATTTTTGTTTGTGGGGAAACAGTAAAGCTTGTACTGAAAATAATCCTTTAAGTTGAACATTTCTGTTCTTAAGAACAACAGCAAAATCCTCGTGATCGTATTTTGCTGTTACCAAAGAGCTACCTGAGGTATCCGTCTGCATTTTGACTGCTCCTGAAGTAAGCACCAAAGAAGAAATGCTGCAGCTTGTCCTGTCTTCACCTCATGCAATTGTAACAAAGTGATACAGTAATCATGTCAGTGTTGATATTTTATAAGCAAGATGTTGTTTTAAGGAGCACCTATGAAATTTAATTATTTCAAACTCTAAAGAAATGATTTTTTTGTAAAATAATGGAAACAGGTCAATTGGCATGTGATACAGAAGAGAAGGTGTGTGTTTTCTTGATGCAATTTATTCCAGCTCCCATGTCTACATGCAAAAGACAGTTGCTTTAATAGACTTGTACAAAACTGAGTTCAGGCAAACACTCTGTCGTTGCCCAAATCATAATATTTACAAAAAGTCATTCTGTGTGCTCAGATAGGACTGTGGTATCATGCAAAGCTTGTTAATTAAATAATGTTTTTAAAAAGTTTTTGAGATAAATTTCTGTTTTCTAGCTGCTCTAACAAAAGGCAAATGGCTTTTCTGTTCTGTGTAGCCAGTTTCTAATGAAACAGTTGTACATAGTGATTTTCTAATACTTTTTATTTAGAAATCTTTCGGGCATTTACAGATAGATGGATAGTTGTGTGAGAGCAAAGGACGGTCCAATATAAAAATAGGTGTTAAAATGTGAAAAGTTAGTGTAAATTTGTTTAATAACTGCTGATCTGCTGTCCATTCAGGTAAAATAGGAATTATATACTTTAAAAATATATGTATACACAGATTTAAAAAAAAATAGAAATAAACCAAAATATATGTTTTTATACACAGAAAGTCTGCAATATATTGTGATAATTAGAGCTATGTGAATGTCTAGGTATTTTGGTGTGTGACTTTTTTTTTTTTTTTTGCAAGACAGGCTATCATCTGGGTTTTCTTGTTTTAGTGTTTCTGAAGGCTTAAAATAAATTTGTAAAGAATTTTTGTGAATTAAAATCTGGTTAATCTATGAATATATTTTAGTTTTGGAAATTAAATTGTGGGTAAAAGCTGAAGGAGGGTGTTGCAAAGATTAAAAATATATGTTATTTTTAGTTTGGAAAAGCCATTCTGTGTGGTGAAACTTAACTCCAAATGCTCCATGTTTCTCTGAGCATTTTCCTTTTCAGGAAGGCATGACCATGCTTAATTTTGTTTCTGAAGTTATTCTTGCATTGCAAATGGGATGCTAGAGGCATATAGCTTTCCATAAATGGATCACAGCTAAGTGGAATTTGATTGTGGGGGTCCAGATAGGAAGTAATTAAATGTTTGAGGTTTGGTTTACTTGGGTTCATTTTAAGTACCTTAATGCATGTCTTTAGTTTTGGAAGCCTGGCCCACAGCATCGATAGATAATATCAAAGGAATGACTATTACCAAAGAGTGAAAACAGTGTTTTGGTGTTACTGTTATATTTGAAGAGCCTAATGTAAAGGAAACTGAAGTGCTTTGCCACTGGCCTTATTTGCTAAATCAAAGCTAACACTAGTGTGTGGCCAGTAAAGATGTCCGATGGCTGGGCTTTCTTTCAGACTTAAGAGTGTTTCTGTATTGTGAGAGATGCATATTTTACATCGCAGTATGGGAAAGCCATTTTAGCAGCTTTCTTATATTTGTTGTATATATTAGAAAGCGCCCACCGTGGTCTCCCCTCTGGGGGCTTCAGGGCGATCCCCACTCAGATGCCTGCAGCACCTCCTCTCCTCCTCCTTCTCTGAGCTCGGTGCCGTTTCTCTCACTTCTTTTCCCCTCACACCTCTCCGTCTTCGTGCCATTTTGCCCTCCCTTATGCACGTTTTCCCCGGGGTGCCCCCACCGCGGCTGAGGGGCTGGGCTGGGCCCTGCGGGGGGACCGGCCCCAACCGGCCCTGACCGGCGCGGGGCAGCCCCAGCCTCTCCTCACAGAGGCCGCCCTGCGCCCCCTCCTGCTCCCAACGCCTCCCCACGGGCACCCGCTCCTCCTTAACAGGTGGAAATGGTAAGAAGTAGCCGAGAATCAAGGTTAAAGTTGGTTTTGCTACCTTGGATTAATGATCCCTTCATAAATTTCTAATTAGGCAAGTAGAGTGTAGGCCAAGACGACTAGCACTGAAATTAGATGATGTTAAATTGTCTGCACTGCTGCACAGCCGTGTTTTCTATCCCACGGTGCAACAAAACTGTAGAATTGTAACAAAAATATATCTTATTAATTCAAACAAATGAAAGATTCTTTTTTTTTTCCTCCTTTTTTTTTTTTTTTTCCTTACGGTGCTTTCCAATTCTAGTTGAAAATTACTTGCCTATTGTGGAATCAGCTTTGAACCTTCAGGTTTTAGGTCGTTGTATATTAAGATTAAAATTTATCAGTGTTGCTTTCAACCTTGCAACGTTAGAGTTTGAAAGTTAACTTCTAGGATTATGAAGGGGCTTCGCTTTCCCACACTGAACTGAAGTCCATACGGTACAAAGCTCCTGTGTTGGGTCTGGGCCGTTGCGCGTTTCCATCCATTTTGCTGCCCTTTTCTCAGAGGAGGTAAACAGCTTAAACCAGGGGTGGTAATCACCAGACGCTGTCCGTCGTCCACCTGTGCATTCAAACACAGAGCAGTCATCTCCATTTCTGCTGCCCCAGAGCGGTCCTGGGAATGAGGCTTCCTCACTACCAATGCTTGAATTGGCTTGTTATATCCAGTTACGCTCTCAAATGCACCTGTCTGCTTCCTGCTGATGGTGGAGTCGGTGTTGGTAGGGCTACTTTGCTGGCGTTGGTCGTGTGTCAAGCAATATAACTGGTAGTCTTGGAGAAACTGTCTTTCGTCTAGCCCAAGCAGCACCTGGTTATTGTGAATGTGAGCAGTCATTAAATACAGAGCCACTCTCATTCTCTGGTATGTCCGTTTTGTGTTATGCGATATCCTGCTGGTAAACAGCAACAGCTGATGAAATGTTAAGCAGCTATATTAATTTTAAGACCATTTCCATGTTTCCCAGACTTTTTTCCTGACTCTGTTACTAGATAAGGAAAACTATTTACATCTGGGTATTAATGGTACGGAAGTAACTTTTAAAACTTAGCACTGTATGTGTGGATTTTTCATTAGCTTTCTATTTTTCAGACCTATAAAGGAGCTCTTCATTTGAACGATTTGAGACCAAAGAATCTCTCTGATAGGTGTTAAGTTAGACCATTTCCTGTTTTTCTGTGAAGTATGTGTGTTGTGTTTCAATCCCTTTAGGGACAATTTTTGTCATGTGAACTCTGCTACTGGTTTGCACACAAATTAGGCAAAATTAGCTCGCAGTGGCTGTGGTAGAAGTCAGTCTTTTTCGACTGGGAGCAAAGTACGTAGAATATAAAACAACAATGACCACAAAACCCTCTTTCTGCTCAGTAATTGACTTTTAAAATTTAACTATTTTAAATGAGCAAATGCTGAAAATAGATGTGAAAAGCTTGTAATCTTGTACACTAGTTAGTGATCAATCTTCACCTTACCATGGATAAAAAATTTATATGCTCAGAAAGCTGGAATTAACCTTTCCACCATTGGTCTTAGTAGATAAATAAGTATTCTGAAATTGTGAATTACAAAAAGGAATTTACTGTATTTACTGGAATCATTGTTTTGAAATACAAATTAGCACTTGCTCTGACAACTACTGTGTTCATGAAAACCCTGCTGAGGAATAGCCTGCAGAACAATTTCTCCTAGTACAGTTGTTTTTAAGTAATCCCTGTCAACACGAGGCATTGAAAATGTGCTAGCTATGCCATGGTCTGAAACAGCTGTCAAATGTAGTTTCTGGCACAAAGCCATCTTTAGATATTGTTGTATCCTGCTAATACAGAAAATGAAGAGATCACTTTCTTCTGGATTGGGTAAATTTGTGGTCAGTGAGAAGAGGAAGAAAAGGTCCTGAGTTATAAATGAAATTTGTTCAAGAAAGGTGTAAGTGAGTCTTAATCAGTGGATGCCTTTTTTCACATCATGACGTGCTTTCCCTAGTGTAAGGATGTACTTAACCATGTGCTTGCCTGAACCTGGGTCAAAGCTCATACTGCTGTTTGACTTTGGGCTAAGATAAGCTGTGCAGTTGTAATTATAACTAAGTTATTGGATATTATCCAGAAAGTATATTAAAAATAAGTAATTTCCAGATGCTTTCTCTTTCTGATGATTGAAAGAGACAATGCAAACAACAAGAAACTTGAGGTTTGAGATAAATAGGAAAACAACTACAGTAGAAAATTCAGGAAGAAGGCATTTTGCAGGGGGGCAGAAAGGGAAGTTGTTCCAAGGCACTGACGTGTCTTTCTCTACACACAGATTTCACTTTGGATATGACTGTATGTATTCCAGTTGGCAGAATTCAATTTACAAAACTGATTTTTCATGGTAGCTAGATGACATCCTACCGAATCCTGAGTTAATAAGAGAACTTAATAGTTTGGATAAGTGTATGGGTTCCTCTCAGGGACTTGAGTTCGGCAGGGTACTTTACAATATATTCCAGTAGAGGACACAGATTCTTGCATGCATTCTTTACTTAAACTATATGAAAGAATCTTTACCAGTAGGTAGTTTATATCTAATTCTTGCTTCCTCTTGGTCACTATGGTGATTTTGCTCATCCCTGACAAAGCCTTTTCATTTTCCTTGAATTGTAGAAATTAGAAGTGGCAAAACCCTATTAGGATTAGATCATCCAGCACATTCCCTTGCCAATGAGGGATTTTCAGCAGTTTCTCTCTGCCTTTTGTTTTATGAAGTTCCTTATTGTATCAGCAAGGTTTTTGCCAAAGGAAACCGGGATAAGGGCTTCTTTTGGAGCCTGCTAAAGAATTTTAGTGGATGAGAGCACTGTAACATCATGCCAGATCAGTGTCATCTAGTCTTGGTTTAGACAAAATATCTTGCGTTAGAGATTTCATGTTCTTTCAAAAGAATGGTTGTTAAGGATGATGCTACAGGTTATGTTTAAGTGTTGTTATTACATAGTTAAAGTAAATAAATCCCTGTCCAGAAATCATGGTTACACGTTATCTTCATAGCCGTTTTTCTGTAGTCAGTATGTGTCATTTGAAAACCACATGTATCTGTACTAATAGGTTTTCTCTGTGTGATAACTGATACAGCAGAAAGTAAATGAATCTAAAGATAGTCTCTGTACTAAGAAAAAAAGATGATATACAGACACCACATATGTCATGCTGAAATTGAGTGGGGATTTTTAAATACAGTTTGAAGTGTTGTCTTGTACAAAATCCATCTGGTACAGGTTTTAACCATCTATTCCAGGTAATGAGCTGTGAAATTGAATGGGACTGTATAAGCTGATTATACTCTGTGGTTTGCAGATGCATAACTCTTTAACTCTTCCTTTACTGTACGCAAAGTAGCTTGATATTTGTATGGCTTGTTTCCTGTTTATTTCAAGGTACTTGTCTCTGAAAGACATTAAGTACTATGTGTCCAACAGTAGGAATATTGTTCAAACAGTTACGGTGCTGATGTTTATTTGGGTGACTAGTAGTGTGGGTTTTATGGAGAACATGGAAGGAGCCCATACAAGGACAGTTCTACTAGATGCTTCTTTATTGATTTTTGCTAAAATCAGGTTTAAACTGTTGTTTATCAACAAGTTTTATCTCAGTGTGAAATGCCATTTTTATGCCGTGTTTAAGATATTTGTAGCTACTTGCAGTGTCTTCAACTTTTGGTCTTTTCAGATACCTATTTGCAGCCACATGCAGGTTGTATACTAATATACATGCTTACTGGAAAGCATTTCCATACCCTTTGTTCCTCCTCTTCTCCCTCCTATTTCATGTATTTGCATTATACCTTATGTAGCAATTGAGAACAGGGCAAAGATACCTGCAGTGTGCCTGTCTTGATTTTTCTTTAGTTTGAAATATTGGATTTCATGATTATTCAGTGAACCCACAAAGTATGTATTTTTATGGCTAATTTATGCATGCTGCTAATTTGATACTAGCTAGTATTATTTTACTATTTGTATAGATCAAATCAGATCTTCAGGTTGCAAGTGTACAGATTATGTAATTTCTATGAATTGTAAGTATATTCATCAAATCACCTAAACTGAAAGATGCCTGATGTTACCCCTCATGGCTTGCAAAAGTTACTTTTGGTAGAAATAAATCACAACTGCTGTGTTAATGCATAATCACTGCTCATCTGCAATTGTTCTTCTAATCTCTTTGGTTTTCTGCTTTCACTAAATCTAAGCATTCTTTGTAGAAACTCGTAGATTGATTGCGGTCTATGATATCACTGAGACTTGCTGTACTTCTTTCATGTAATGCTGGTTGACAGATGAGTAAGTTCCTCTTGGTTTCCTCCCGCTCTGTCATAGGAAGTCACATTTAATTGATTATGTGACTGAAGAGTAATGATACAACCACAGGAAATCCTGTGGCTGAAACCAGTTTTGTTCTTTACTTACTTTTGGTAATAATTTTGTATTTGCAGAATACTATCTTGGATTTAGGATTGCATTGTACTTTGACTTTAAAAAGGTGGTGCTTTTTGCAATGGACACACAGAACGGCCAACAGTTTTTGAGATGGGGAATCTTTCTTACAAAAGATCTAAAAGTAAAGAGAAGTATTGCTGATGAGAATTTGTGGATGAAAACTTGGCAATGTGGGTCACTTCAAACAAAAGCCAATAGTGTCAAAAGAAAAAAAGAAATGTAGCATGTGCATGCTATGTTTAGCAGTTTTGAAAGGTAAGAGGTGCATGGAGGCACGTAGGACTTCTTGCTCATTGTTCCTTGAGCTGAAGGAGTGAGCCGATTCAGCCACACAAGCCCTCATTCTTGTAGAAAGAAGGGATATGGCAGGAGAATGAGACCATCTTTTCTGAGAACAGAGCACGCTTAAATTGATGTAAACAAGTCTGCACCCCCATTCTTGATCAAAAACAGTTTATATCTTGTCCTGAAGCCCTTGCTTTCAGGATATAGCAATATGCAACTTTCTATTATTTTAATTTTTGGTTGGGACCTGCTCTTCTGTGACTTTTGAGGCACAGTAATAGCATTGTTGGGTGTCAGTCTCTTTATAAAAATTTTCTGAAGGGATGGGAAGATGAGCTTTTAGATACTGCTGCAGATTCTTTTTTTCTTTTTTTCCTTTCCATTTTAAAGTAATTTAAAGGAATTTATTACTGTGCTAATTAAAACTAGGGAAAGACACAGTTCATCAGAATGCATTTGCTTTCTTCCTTGCATATGCTGTTACCATTAGGCCTTTTTTCATTTACAAATTTGGGAAATAAATGTATCCCTAAGATGAAAGGGCAAAGGAACGATAAAATGTTTTAAGAACATATCTCTTGGCCTTGTAGAGAGCGTGTGTGGTACTACTCTGACTTGACAGCACTTACGAAAGAGAATTACTGTGGTAACCAGAACGCTAAAGGCGGCAAGCGGCTGGCTAGTGTTTCCCAAACGGAGGCATGCCTTTCTGGCAAGAAGGGAAGATGGTTTGGAAACCAGGCAGGGTGGGGAAGAAAGGGCAGGAAATGCCGAGATGCACACCCCCAAAGTACTGATGTCCTTGAGGTGTGTAGTCCTTAACTCCTGTGCTCTGGGCAGCAACCATCTGGTCTTGCTTGTGGCTGTGTACTCACTGGATGCATACAGCCTTGGAGCTGTATGGTGCTGGGGTTGCTGAACCTGGTCAGGAACCCATGCTTGTGTCTCGCTGTCTTATGTCATGAACTAGTGCAAGAGTAGGTATTGATCCCTAGCTGTTGAGCAAGATGTGGAGAGCTGTAGCAGTGTTCCTCAGTCTGGGTTGTTAGAATATACCTCCGAAGCCCCCTAAGGACGTGTGCCCTCTGGGAAGTTACATGGAGACTAGAAAAAAGAGAAGAAGGAGGCAGTAACGGTAGAGACAAATTGGGATAGCAATACTAAGCACAACAGTCTGGGGAATGTTGATTTAGTAGGAATTTCAGTTTCTTTTTTATTTAAATTCTGTTCCTGTAATTCTTTCTCTCTCTATTAGAGACTTGTACAGAGAGTGTTCTGTAGATCCAACAGAAATATCATTGGTGGAACTGTTGACCTCAGAAACTTATGTAGTGGAAGTGCTGTACCAGCAGGAATGACAAATTATCTGTTTATTCAAACTAATACTGACAATATTAGTGTGTGCTTCCTCTGTTGAGCTAAGCATATGTATCTTAAGTACATTTCTCTTTGGATCTTAAAATGAAACTTAAAGCTCAGAAGTAATGGAAATTAACTAAAGAGGCTGATAATATCTGAAGATTGTCTGGAATAACTTGTGGAAAGTGGCCTTTTGGAAGGAGTAGCAGCAGGATTTAAAAAAAGTAGCTGAAAGATGATTGAAAATGACTTTGCAGAATCTGGACTGAGTTCAGTTCATTTCCTTCCCCACTTGAAGCATCAAGAACATTCTGTGATGTAATAATTTTTTGTTGTCATCAGTAATAAATTTGAGGAAGAAGCATGCTGTTTGCGAATGGATTTATGATGACTGATTATCTGGTTCAGAAGTCTGGGCCAGAGGTGGGAATGTGGGTGGCTCTGCTAGCCTGCTTGGGTCATCAGAGGGTGCCCATGAAATTTATCTAGAAGAGTAGTCTTGATTAGTTTTTTGGGAAAACTTCTTCTTTGAATTTGCTTCACAGCAAAGCATAGGGATGTTTTCATAACATCTTACTTGAGCTATGTTTTTATGCTATCCTCTGTGCAAAATCTAAAGATTGTGGGGCGGGGGAGGGGAAGTGCAGAAATTAATTATATGCAGTTCTAAGTGACAAAAGAGCTAAATGAGCTCCTGTCATCCAGCATAGCTTAAAGCTTTGCAGAGTTAGCTCCTCTTTGTGTAAGTATTTCAGAGAAGTTTTAAGACTATCCTAATTTAATCATAAAATCTACTGAGTGGCCATATGAGGACTTAAACATAACCCAGCATGAGCTGCATGAGACTTGGAAATGGATGAAACTTAGCTGGTATATGTCAGCTGGCAATCTGGCCGAGTATTTAAACTGAAGCAATTTATTGTTTTATTTTGTTTTTTCCTCTAAGGAGTTATTAATGCACAGTACATAAACATAGAAGCAATAATACTGTAGAAGTATTGGGGGGGGGGGGGGGGGGGAATGCCCAAACTCCAGAACAGTACCTCTGTCTCCTCCCAATCTCTTCCTTTCCTATCTCCTTCAAGGTTATTTAAGTAGTTAGTAGGTAGTGGGGAAAAAGTTATGTAAGAACACTTCCTTCCAATCCATACCATCCTCTTGAAATGGCCTCTTCGGGCAGCTAGAATTATCTGCACTGTATTTCCCATGCCTTTTAATTGCTGTCACCCACCCCAAAATTTTACAGCTTTAAAAACCCATAGCAGGATGAGAAAATGTGAAGTTTTGCACTTCTCTTCCTCACACTTGTATCAGAAATAAAGATATGACTAAAATTGGATTATGTCAAAACACTTAATGTGTAGTCAAAGAGGAAACACCTTTTTCCTCATAGCAGTTGCAGGTCAAGTGAAAGTGGACGAAAGGAGTAAAAGTGATAAAAACTCTGGTGGAGAGAAGAGAAATCTTTCCTTGGAAAGACAGAGTGACTATGTGTAGCAATGTTGCGGAAAATGTTCATAAACCATAGATGTGGGCGTAGAGAGCAGGCAGAGCAAACAGCAAAGAGTTCTTGACTATACATGGGATGAGACTTGTGATAAATTCCTAAAACAGATTTACTAATTTGTTCCAGTATGCTGAGTGAGTGAGTGAGTGTTTTGAAGATTATATCCAAACAATCTGAAAATAAATGTTTATTCCCCATCCATACTCAAGTAACAGTTGAGAGGAAAAAAGCATAAACAGGAGATATCTAAAATCAAGAGAAACCTTATCCAGCACTTTATAGGATAAAATGTTTTGAGAGTATTTAGTACAGCAAAATATTTTGGATCAAGAGACTGAGCGCCCGTTGACTTCATATGTTAATAAAGCTGTTAAATGCACCTTTATATTTTCAGTTCGTAGTGTGATCTTTATAGTGCCCTGAGTGGGCTGAAGACCTACAATACCTCTCTAGCTTTAGAGGAGCATTTCGTCTTTGTTTTTAAACTAAATTTATCCTAAATTCAAATGAAGTGAGTGTTGCATTTGTGCGGTAGGGAAAGATGAAAGAAAAATTCATTTTCAAACAAGGCTGGAGAAATTGCCTTTGGCTTTGATTATTCATGTATGTGTTATAGAACCTCTGCTCTCCTGATCAAGTTAAAGTAGTACGAGCACCTCAATGTGAAAATAATGCTAGTTTAAAAGTACCTCTATATAGTGCGTACCCATGGAAAACGTGAAACCATAGCAGTGTGAGCAGTTTTCCTCACAACAATATTTTCACCGTACCATTTTATAAAAGTGTAAGATTTTCAATAAAAGTTAATTCCTAGCCATTGTGAATACTACATGTAGCCTAACATTCTCTTCAAAGAAGCTTATTTTTCTCTTGTGATTAGCTTAAAAAAGTAGGTAACCAAATATGTTAAGTAATTTTTTTTTGAGACAGTTTGCTTTAAAGCTTTCAACATGAGCAAGTGTTTTTGAAGAAAACAGGTAATTGTCCTTCTAGGCTTAGCATTGAGGGTAAGCCTATTGGTTGTGTAGAACGCAGCGGCACAAGTAATTAGTAAATTGCTACTATATAGTATATGTAGTAAACTATATATAGCAAGTAAGGAAATTGGTGTATTTCTACATGTAAATGAGAAAGCCACTTGTTTTCTTTAGGGAAATGGACTCTATTCATTTGAAAGTATAGCTTCAGCTGATTTACCAGCATCAACTAAAGCTTCAGGATCTTTATTTCCAGAAGGAAATATTTTCTATGTATATTATGTTAAGGAGTAGAGTATGTGAGATTGAGATTGCTTTGAATCAAGCATGTTCCCACACTATTTAGTGGTGGTTTTAATACTCCCCCACCCACCCACCCCCCCCGGCCCCAAGTGCCTGGGAAACTAAATACTAAAAATCAGATTCACCAATTAAGTGAATGACATGTTCATATTGCAAACATTGTTTCTAACTGGTGAAAATCTGTAGGTAGAGCCAGAACTTTTGCATTAAGGTTGTACCTAATTATGCAACACACAGCTCTTAGTGAAATCATATGACTTAAGGACCTGCAGAATCTGTAGGTTGTATTTAATTTTAATTCATTTTATTCAATTATTCGTAAATTCTATGTAAATATAGGTATGCTATATTCATACATATATGTATGTGTGTGTAGGTGTGTATATAGACACAATTGTATGTACAGATACATACATATATATATATATTTGTATATTAAAAAAAAAAAAGCCATCTGCATGCTTTGGTACTTGGTCTTGGCTAGAATTTGAAGGTATGGTTCCATAAATTTCTGATACCATCCAGAAATATTTTAAACTCTTAGTTCCCAGGGAGAATTAAGATTTTTCTCTGCTCAGTATGTGGAAGAATCAAATAATTATCTCTGTGATTTAATACTAGATCAGCTGTTGAGTATGTTGTGCATAGTAGGTTTTTGTAATGTTAGTATTATTTTTTTGATGTCTGATGTCAAGGCCACTGGAAAATGTGGAAAGACTGTGACTTCAGAAAGCTTTCAAAATCAGGCTGTTACTAAACTCAGAGTAATATTTGTAGAAAAAATGACATTATCAGATCACGCCGTGATGTTCCAGGTGCTTAGGGGTTTTGTCTTCTACCTTTCTGCACATGTATACAAATAGTAGATCAAACATTTTAACTGTGAAATCAATTCCTTTTTGGTATACATCATTGATATTGTAATACATATTTATTTTAATGCCTGAATTCTAAAAATGAATAAATAAAGCTGCCTTAATACTTAGTAGAAAAGCAGGCAAGTATTGAAGAAGCTCTTGCACAGATGCACATGCTTGACAGAAATTGTATCAAATTATTTCTATGATTCTATGATTTTAATACCAGTATTAAATGGAACTCGTATTTTAATGGTGCAGACTCTGTGCACACCAAGTAAAATGAAAAAATTGTCAGAGGGAAGGGGCACGTTAGAGGGGAAACAATCATGTAATGTACACATAATTTCCTGTTACTGAGAAATTTTTCATTTAAAAAAAGTGTCACTTCCTGAAATAAAATAATATATTGATGTAAATATCTATACCATGCGGCATATATTATAATATGTTATTTTAGGATATTCTTAACTGAATTTTGACCATTTAAAAAATTTTAAAATACCGGATTTTGTATGGCAGCTTTCGCTACTAAGTTACAATAGCTATTAACTACTTTGAAGGTAAAAAGAGTGATACTTGTGAACTGTTTACAAATCTATGTAATGTTACCTTGTTCATATTTAAGTCTGTTTGAGATAACAGTATTTTAAGGCTTTGCAACAGTTACATACATATGAACATTTTTCTTAGTATAAAAATAATTCACTTCCAAGTCCTTGTATAGGGAGATATTCAGGAAGTTTTCATTTTTGCTCTTCACTTCTTTGAAACAGTTCCATTTCCCCTCCACTAGCTCTTTGTTGGCAAAGGTAACGAGACCTCTTTCCTCTAGGAGTAGCCTTTTATTTATTTTTGTTTGCTTGTGTCAGTCTAGTCTGCAAATAAATCTGTTATCGCACAGACTTTACACTTTATTTTACTATAACAAAACTTGTCAGCTCTCCTTATAAGTGTTCCAGTCGCAGATGAGTTGTGTTTGATATTTGGAGGGGGAGGGAAGGATTGTCTTTCATTGTTTGTAGTCAGCAATTGAATCAGAGTTTAAAATACAAGCTGAAGGTGGTTAGAAGTTATGCAGTTTTTTGTCTCCTAGAAGAAGCTCTGAGCTGTTGCACTGGATGGTAATGTGATGGTTACCCAGAACTACTGAAAATGTAATGTTGTGCTGTGTCAGTCCTTGATTCCACCAGTGCAACTATCTTTATATGTGGGTTCCTGTTAAAGTACTACGATAGCTACAAGAAAGGCAAAGGTAGTATGAGCCGTACCGCTGGCTCTCATGGGAGGTAGTTTGTCCCATTGGCATTGCTGCGGTATGAATTTTGGAGGTTAGGAGAACAGCCTTGGGAAGAGCGGCAAGGGACAGGCAAAAGATCCTCTCCTAGTTGTTCTTGCATAGTGCTGCCGCTCAGGCAGTAGTGAGCCCACGGAGTAGTTCCGTTGTGTTTAATAGCCTTGTGCCATTTTTTGTTTTGCTTGTTTTTTGGGTTTTTTTGTGTGGTGGGTTTTTTTTTTCCTTGTTTCCCTGCTTTGTGGGAAGGGTGCTGCATTTTTAGAAGGAAACACGTTAAACTGCTAACTCGTCATTCTTGCACCTTGGCCGTTTATTTGACGTTAAGACTGTTTTGTTCTGTGCTGTATTAATGTTAGTTAATTTGTGCTTGATCGAACTTATGAGAAATTCAGCTGTCTCCAGATTAGTGGGGATATTTAGTTATGTAAAACATAGTAATTGCAAGAGAGCACACTTTTCAGTAAAAACATGGCTTCCTGGGGCTATCTTATTTAAAGTTGTGAGGCCTTTCCTTATATACGACTATAAACATAAAAGATTTTTAAACAAGTAAAATCTCAAAATTTCTGCTGTAGCTATAAAATCTTGAGGGCCAAGCTCTACGTGAACTTGTGTAGCCCATTCAGTGATAACCGGATTTCATGATCAGATACATGGTTGGAACATGGATACATACTATTGTCTGACTTAAAAATGGATGCACTGATAATGGAGTATGATCTAGCTGCTAAACTTCATCTCTTTATCTTGAATACACAGTACCGATGTTAGCTGAATTTCTAAAGCGAACAGCTTTCGTGAGCTTTTGGTGCCTTTGTCGAAGAACTGAGGATCCAGTTGTGGGCATGTTCAATATGTTAACATAAGAGAAACGGTAATATGTGGACTACAGATTAAGGTCCTCATTGATGTTAGAAGAAAGTCGTGCCATGCACAAAAATATTTGTTAAAAGCTTGTTAAAATATCTTAAAGATATAACAACATGGTTGGAGTAATTTAACATGTTTTACAGGAAATTACGTTGTCAAATATGTAACTGTCAGTAACACGTCTGCAGTTGTAGTAAACAAGTTGTTGTCATGACCCTTTTTAACTTTACAGATAAAAACGTAAGCTGGGAGATGGTTAAAAAGAGCGGTTCAACAGCAAACAAGAAGTGTGCGTCAGGTCTTACAGGAGCTGCCACAGAAATGAAAGCTGCTTTGCTTTCTGAAATCTATTTCATTGTTGATCAAATAGCTCGTGTTTGGAGCCTTTGAAGAGTAATGCCCATTATGGTCTGCAGGAGCAGCATTTGTCTCTAATTTTAACACCAGCTGACCGTTTCTTAAAAGACTGCAGCTGTTATTTACTCAGAGCAGTGTAACTAATTCAATATTTTTTTTTTTTTTCCTGCTGCAGCGCTAATGAGTCATTTCTGCTCCTTGCTGGGTGCTATACATACATAAATTATTATTTCAAATGTTACATTATTCCGAGGCCTTTTAAAGGGGTATGTTGTTGAGGTACCACATGTAATCTAAAGGAGGTACCAAATGTAATGTGCTTAAGCAATTCTGATTTCTTTTCCTTTATTAAAAATAATATTTTTCTCATTTATTAAAAATCATATTTGTAAAGCAAGCAAATAATATGGCGACTGTGCACAACTCGTATCCTATGAAGCTCCGTTAGACGTCATACTAGGGACATCAGAGAGTTGTATTACAGAGTGGATTGCAGTACGAGAGGTTTCAGCATGGGAATCGGTGCAAATTGTGAGTTATGGGATTCTGTGTTGGTGATCTTCCTAGAAAGCGTGGAACAACTCCTTGGCAGAGGTAACTACTTTTTATTAGTTCTGGCAAAGTGATACTGGCAGATCAATGCAAAGCTGAATCCTCTGAGCTTGATTCCCTGTGTTGTGCAGCTTTTATTTCTTCACATATCTTCATTAGCATAAAAGCTAACAAAGCTAATCAGTATTCAAAGAGGATAGTATAAAGGAAAATGGATACTACGCACAAAGAAAGCATGGGACATTTTGGTTAATACAGATGATGCTTTAAGCTATAATTGAGCTGTAATGTTGGTGCACATCTGGAATGGACATATTTCTGAACATACTTATTTCAAATGTTCTTGGTATGTTTTAATTTTTAGGACAAAATGTTGTATGTAGTAGTGTGCTATAGTATAATTGTAGGATTTGTCTGGTATCAATTATTATGAATAGGCTGTAGACAGTTTTAACAAAATTGTGGCTGGAGGCTTTTTACTGCTATCATTATTTGGATTTCCTGACATGGCTTTTTGGTTTGTTTTGTTTTGTTATGATTCCGAGCACTTCAGAAAGATGGTTGGTGAATGTCTGTTATGAACTTCCATAGGAGAATCAGTTCTGACCCCTGAAGACCTTCTAATAAATATTTACTATGCTGTTCTCAGAAGTGGCATTGTTTTTCTGCTATGCTACAGTTGTTATCAATATGCATTCACAAAGCATTATGAGGTTAAAGTATTGAATGAGTGCGGGGAAAGCTGTAATATTTTGCAAAGCCATGTCTTTTAACAGGGGCTTTAATAAGATAAATATTAAAGTAATGACAGTAAATAGAATGTCTGATTAGACTTTTTGAAAAAGTTTCAATTATAGGGGTAATATAAACGGTATTTGGAATCCCTTAACACTAGCTTTCTACCTTTTTGATTTTAAAAAAAATTTCCACTGGAAATGTGGGCTTCTGTACAGAACACTTCAGTTTGGGATATCCTTGAGTTTCTTTCAGTTACTCATGAACTTTTGCAGGCCCCGAAGTGCTCAAAATCCAGAGGTCAGAGACTAGTGAGTTCGAGGACTTGTCTGATGTGCTGATGGAAGAAAGAGAGGGAAGAGAAATCGTGTATCCATCTGTTCTCTCCTCAGGAATTTTTGTTCATGACTGAAATAAAATTAAATTGAAGAATATTGGTAGGAGCAATCTCCAACTCTGTTTCCGAGTACTCGGAGCAGTCTGTAGATAGGAGTAAAGTGGTAAGGATTGAATTATTCCCCTTTGTTTTGACTCAAATAACTGGAGTTATTCTGTAGTTGGAAATATTTTTTTCAAATATTGCTATTGCTTAGCTTGTGGTTTTGGATAATGTTCTCATGTATGTTCACAGACAAACAGAGATGACATGCTGACAACTTTACTCTGGAGCATGTGTGGCTCTGGACCATTGTAGATAAATCCTGTGACAAAAGGCTAGCAAACATAGATGTGGCAACATCTTTGCAGCTCAAAGAATTATTTCCCGCTGAAATCCCCAAACTTAACACAACTGCTTTGTGTGTTTATGTTCTCTAATAACTGCTCATCTTGCGCATGGAATCACAAGCTTAGCATAGTCAAGTGGAATGTCTATAATCGATATCTTGATTATAGAATCTGACTTGCAGGCCTTTGAGTGGCAGAAAGATCCTCTCATCCTAAGGTGGTCAGGACAACTACATCTTTGTGGTTTCTTTGCTGTTAATGTTTATGTTAATTCATTTGCTAGTGCTTAATTAAAGCTGTAACTACTTAAGCACTTTCTTCAGAGTGTAGGAAGCACTAACGAGCCTAATACTCTGCGGAGGCTGAATGTACCTGATCAGTCTGTATGTTTTGTTCACATGAGTAAGCATCCCAGAGGAAAGTTTTGCCAGGAAATATTCCTCCTTCCAGCTGTAATTGAATGGGCTTGAACAACAAGCTGAGACAGCTGGGTCCTGTTTTGGTCTTGATTTGTAGGGACCCAAGGGATTGGGAGAGTGGGAAAGGGATCCTGTGCCAGTTGAGTGAGTTCAAATGAGGAAAAGAGAGCTTTGCTCCCTCGGCTGCTCTGCGTTTCAGCTATTAATACAGCAATAAAGCCTATTCAAAGAGTTCTGTGTTCTTTGTGTTTTTTTGAAAGAAGGCTTGTGTACTTAGCTATTGTGTCTTTTTTGAAATTTAATGTCTTATCACATGAGGCAGAATTTTCCAGGTCAACCACCCAACTTTAATCATGAAATCTTGTAGAGTGCAGGAAGGAAGCTGAGAAGTCCTCACAATAACCAAGGAATAACATCCTATTGGAAGTGTTCTTTCATGGGGTCATTCACATTATAATTAAGAAACCCCAAGAAACAAGTAGTTAAAGCATTTGGACTTCAATCTTGAGCAACTTTTTGAGTAGTTTAAGTCCTTGATGTATCTGTATTTAAAATGAGTTTTCTGTGGTCTTGAGGAATAGCAGGAGCTTTTCCCCAGTCCTTTTAAATGTTGCTTGTTCTGAACATACACTTCAGATCACTGTAGGAAGGTCAAATTGCTGCTTTCAGAGGGAATCCTAAATCGAACTTTTGCAGGTTACGTTGCAAATGTTAACTGTTTGGTTAAACTTTGTATTTGTCTCAGGCTGACCTGTTGTTGACAAAAGTAAGTAGCTGTTTCTCCTGACTGAATCAGGCTGTTTTAACAAATGAGCGTTTAAATGCCCTTGTCCAAATCCAGCTAATATCATTGCCACATGAAAGTAATATGAGGGTAGAAGTGGGGCAAAATGAAGCTATGTTTGCACAGTGATCAATCGCTTATATTAAGTAAGAGTAAGAAGTATGCAGAGGTTTGTAGAGGAGCTGCCTAGTTTTAAAAATCGGCAAAAAAAAGCTATGAAGAAAGAAGAGATCATGTCAGAAGAAAATAGCGTATCTACAATGTAAAAGAGAGGATCCTGTGCTGCCAGATTCATTGTAGCAGTACATCCTTACTAGTGTTAGTGGGGGAACAGCTCTTGCTGTGGTGACTACATCACTTCTGGTACTCTCTTTTCCTTGGGTACTACTACATCATTGCCTGCAGTTTAGACAGGCTCTTAGTTTAGACACGTAGGCACAGAAAGCTGAATTCTCTTTTATCTCCATGCTAACTTTTGAATACCTGGTGTATACAGAGAGCTGAATATAGACCGTCAGGTTGAATTTCTAGCAGCTCCTGGGTTTTCTTGCGTGATAGTGTACCTCTATGGCTAGGGTTTGTCTGGTGCTGTAGTGCAGTGGTGGGAAATCCAAATATAGAGGGCTCTAGTTTGTACACTGCTACAGTGATTTTGTGGCAGGGATCCTCTAATTTTACATGGGGCAGAAGTTTGTATACGCATTTGTTCTGGTTCATCAGTTTAACACAGTCTAATAGCCAGCTGATCTTGATGGTTTTTATTAAATACTAATTTTGTTTATTTACCAAACCTAATGGTGTCTCCATGTGTGTCAGTGATTTGATTCTCATTTGGTTGTTTGGACGTGTAGAGTTCTGAAAAACTTTCCCCGAAGTATTTGTGTTCTTGCAGGTATGAGTTGTAAGCTGGCTTAGACTGATAAGAACTTCTTGGCTAAAGAGTGTTTTTTAATTTTTGTCTCGCGTAATATTTCATGTGGTCACAAATGGTTATTTTGCATGAGTATTGCAATTGTTATCAAGTCTGGGTTCGTTGTCATCCGCTTCCTTTGGGGCAAAAAATGTTATTCTAGAGAATGGTACAGTATGCAACGTTTCTTCCAAATAAAAGTTCGCTTGATGACAACTAATTTTATAAAAGGAAGTAAAAAAGATGTGGCACGAGCTTCTTCTGAAGCTGTATGGAAGTTCTACCATCTTTAGTGAAGAGTGACACTGGGCAGAAGAGCCTATTGTCTTTTTGCTGCCTCTAGATCAAGGAAAATGTTTTACTTGCATTATATTTAAATTTTTCACTAGGACAGAAGAGCAGAATTTAAATAGACCAGACAAAGCCATTTTCCACAGTTTTTCACATTCTCGTAGAAGAACAGTTAATGCCTTAGTGGAGACTTTTTCTTTCTTTTTTTTCTGGTCTCAAGGTACTCCACAGTGTTGCTTACAAGCGGGACTGGGAAAAGCTGGTTTACATTATGCCTAATATTCTTTTAGGGGCAATCTCTCTGTTGTCAAGGTTGGTTTGAAAATTTGAGAGAGAAAGGGGAAAAAATGTTCCTAGAGCTAGTGCTGTGAAGGCTTTTTTTTGGAAAATATTTTACGTTGGAGGTGACACTTGCTTTATTTCAACCAAGTAGCAGAGGGGCTTCTTAGTGTCAAGGTCGTAGCCGGGGAGTGCATTCTGGGAGAATTTTTTTGCTGAGATAAAAGATGTACAGCATATGAATTTGGGTATTTCAGGTCTAATTTTCTCTGAGATTAGAGGAGATAAACTAATTAAAAAAAAAAAAGGTAATTGAAAATACAGTGTTTCATCTTCACCTTTTTGTGACTTTTGTTTACAGCCAATACTAAGAGCATTTATATGGTTCTCTAGCGTACTAACAGGACCGCTAGCACTTTATATTTGTACATAACTTTGCATATTCTATCTCTTAGAGTGACAACATATAATAAAAATAAATGGACATATAATTCACTTTTATATCTTTAAAGGTTGAATTGATACTTGATTATTTCTCTTAAGTTTCTTGTGTGATCCCTGCGATGAGTTACAGATTAAAATATCATACAAAAAAAATCAAGATTTTTAAAAATAAAATCTTAATTGATGGATTGTCTACCCTGAATGTTTGGTAATACGCTTGAAGAGCCACTAGAAATCATTAGTATATGTTACATTTGAGACTGATTTTAGACTAGTGGTTTTTTAAATGCATGTATTAGAACAAATGTTGATGTGGCAAGTAGCAGTTGCTTTTGTTTAATTATTATTTGTATTAAGAAGAAAATACTGCTGTTTAAGAAGTTGAGCTAGAAGCAAGGAAAGTGGCTAGCACCTTTACATAGCAAAATGTGAAAGCTGTGTTTGCTCTCTATCTCCATGTGTGTGCACAATCGTATAAATAGCAAGAGCAGTCCTGGGCAGGAGAATAGTGCAGTCACAGATGTTGCCACCTTGGTTGCTGTCTAGCCTAGTTATGTTTGCTGTCAGGTACTTTTTCACTTTTAAATGGGAAAGGAAGGTGACTTTTTGAAAAAAGGAGAGAGTAGCAGAAGCCACTGACTAGAAGGAAGGAAGAAAGAAAAGGAATGAAGAAATTGAATCTTCTTTAGATGGCTTTCTTATTTCCTCCCAGAGGAAATAAGGCCAATTATGTCAATAACAGTCCTCTAATATTATTGATTAAATAACAGCTGTCTTGTTTCTATGGTGTCTTTAACTATTTAGTTTTCAAAAATAGAGAGGAATGTTCTTGTCTCATGGAAGAAAAGGAATGGTTCTACTGGAGTATGTGTTATATCAGAAGATTTCAAAAAGAAATCCTGTTTTTTGTATAAGCTACTCAACAAGACCTCGTGCTTCTTGTCAGAGATGGCTCATTTTTTGCAATGGGAAAAAGTTGTTTGGGTTTTTTTTTTTTCCTTCCCATTTATTGTATCTTAGTCTTTTATCTCGTGATTTTGTTCTGATGAACAATTCAGTTGGGTGAATATACTTTTTTATTTCAGGAAAATAATATAAATTTATACTGTTACTCAACAGTATATGTATATTTTAAAATCTCTTCCCCAAATGAGGCAGAACTAGGTAAGATTTCTCTTGCAATGTAGGTTTGCTGTTCGGTGTGGTAAGATCTTTTTAAAATGCAAAAACACCAAGATTTTTCTGTTAAAATTGCTCACTTATCTGTTTGCTTTAAATGTTTTCATCCATTTATGTATTCCAATGTGTTATTTTCATAAGTCAAAATGTGATCTCAAAATGACAGTTTAAAATTTGTGTACAGGCTGCGCTGAACTGCGTGCATGGGGTTCCGTTGAGAATATCGGGATGAGAACTGAATGTTGGCTGCCGCCTTGCTCTCTGCTTTTGAAATATTCAGGCCTGTAATCTTGACAGCGAATTTGTGTGTGCGTTCACACACATATATATGGCATTTGAAGTGTTTCCCAAATAAAACTTGTCGGGAAATAATCATTTTCCCCATGTGCAAAATGATAAAGGGTTCTTTGCTGTTTTGAATAAGTACAAAACATTTTGTTTCTTGGATCAGTGAGAGAAGTTACTACTCGTGGGGCAAAAATTTGTTTACTCTGTCACGTGTACTTCAGGGCTTATGGGATGGGGAACAAAGCAAAATTTCCTTTTCCTGAAGGCACAGAAGCAGGATACAGAGTGGATTTTTATCTACTACGTATCTTTGATAAGGAAAGAATTGGGGAAACAACTAAACAAATCACCCTGTAAACCCGCATAACCCCAGTAAGTCATGGTAACTTTTCCTCCTCTCTACCTGACTTTAGGTAGTGGGAGAAATGGCAGATCATGCAGATTATACGCTGTAATGCTCTCAGATGCGTCCTGGTGACATCCGTCATGAATGCTTCCTTAAATCTCTTTCACACTTTATTAAAGCTCCAAACCACCGTAGTGTTTCAAAGATGGAATACAGAGTTTAGTTCTTAAAAACAAAAAACCAACCAAACAAAAAAAAAAATCCCCCCCCACAAAAAAAAAAACCCAGAAACAACAAAAACCCAAAACAAACCCAAAAAACCTTTTGTGGTCTCTGAGAAGAAATTGTTCATAAGATTATTTTCACAGTGTTCCTTCTATGATGTACTTTTTCTTTGAGTTCAGATAGTGAGTAGAGCATGTGAGACTTCATGCGTGAAGAAGGCAGTCCTTTTTCCTTTATGGCTTTATGTACACAGCTTCATAGATTCTTGCCATCACATAGAGGAATATGATTTTCTGTTTGTACAGTGAGTTGTTTTAGGTTAATTTACTAGTTAGGATTCTCTAATTTACTGTTCAGTTTTTGGAATTAATTAAAACTTACTGCTAGTAATTAGGAAATTGTTGTATATGAAGTCTGGGCAATTATATTTTTTTAAAATCTGTGGTATTTAAATCAATCATATTTTCAAAAATAGTTCAGAATCTTCAAGAAAATAGCTAACTTGCTCGTTATTTTAAATCTAGAAAAGGTGATAAAAGTAGATACTGAAATTATTTCTATCAGATATAGTAAGTTTGTTTGCAGTTGTACAATCATTCAAACTTGGGAACGTCCATTGTTCTTTTACAGCCAAAAGGATGGAGTCTGAGTTATTTATCTATTTTCTTCTAAAAGTTGGACGTGGCACAAGGGCCTCAACTTTTCTTTTGATTTCCCCTCCCCACCCCACTACATGAACATGGTTGCACTTCTAATATATTGCAGAGTTTTGTTTGACTCTCTTAAGCATAATGGCATTATAGTACACTTTTGTCTCCGCTGTCACCAGGACTTCTAAGGTTCTCCACTGATACTGTATTTCCTGACCACCACATGCCCTTGCAGCATTTCAGGTGTACTAGGTCCTCTAATAACAGATATAAGTCACTAGTGTTGACATCGAAATGTACTTGTGTTGTCCAGAAAAAAAGCGGCATATGTCATTACAAGAAAAGATACCTCCATTTGCTGCTTCCTTCAGAATTAAGTTGAAAACTTGGGAGCTGACTTGTAAGCTTGTGATCCTGTTCTAGCATCCGATTTGCTAACGTTGTTACCTTTTGCTTACCATTTCAAACGTACACTTCAAACTTATATTTAAAAACAAAAAAAATCTGAGATTTTAATTTTGGTTCATGTCTTCTGTAGCTCTGCAGCAGGTGAGGCATACTTACCATCTTGTGTGGAAACACGGTTATGTTATCTGCTGAAGAGGACAAGCAGTTGTAACACTGTGCACAAAAGGATTTTTTGCTTGTTTTACCGGTACATCAGGGCTGCTGTTATCTGCTGAGTTTGGGGCCAGAAGGTGTTGAAATACGTCTGTTTGGTGTTGGTTTGGTTTGATTTCTTCTGGTGGTGCTGTCTCTTATATCCACACAGGGCCTGGGCCACAAGAATTTGGATGTATCTAGGATAACCTTTACACTTCCTTCACTCCCCAGACCATGGTACAGGTTGAGAGGGAGACGGCTGTGTAGAGTGCTTCAAAATTGCCTCCACTGTGCTTGGGTTCAAAAAACAACTGGAGCCTTAAAAAGCAGAGCACTTCCTTGAAGGCTGCCCTCATCCTTAGGTCTGCTCAGACATTTGGTGTTTTGTTGTGTTGGGTTTTTTATTATTATTTACTTTCCTCTCAGAGGATTCTGTAACTTTATAAATATCTTCATCTGGCTATGTAATTCTGTTAAGATGCATAGAAATCTAGGTGCTTCTGTGAGAGGAAGGAACCTTTTAGAAACAGGTTTTGTTTTTTTTCTTATTAAAAAAAAATCGGTGTATTTTTTAAAGGGGATGTTTTGCCACGAAACATAAATAGCAAGGCTGATTACTAATGCTTACAATTTGCTTTTGTTATCTTGTGGTGCTGTTTGATATCAAACTTGGCTACTTTATCTGCATGGGCTTGGTGTAGCCAATTCCACTTATACCCTAGAGAATGTAACTCTTAGGTTGCCACAGGAGTTGTGTCATCATCGGAGGACTGAAGCTCTTTTTCAGGAATGTATGTCACTTGGGCCCTGAATTTTGCAAATTCAGCCTCTTTTTTGGAATATTGTTTAAATGACACACTTATGCGTTATTTTCAAGCTATTCTCTCCATCTCCCGTAGAAAACAGATAGTGCTGCTCAAAAAGAAGCCTAAATTCTGAGAAGATTTTTTTTTTTTTTTTTCCCTCCCTTTGTGGTCCTTTTGAGGTTTGTTTGGAGGTAATAAGTTGGTCCAAGAAACTTGACGTTACCTACAGGCAAGCCCTTCCTGTGGAAATTTCCATTTAGTGGATTATACATATGTGTGTGTATATACACATATATGTGTGGGTAAACACACACACACATAGGTGTGTGTGTATATATATATAAATAAAAATTTTTGATAGCTCAGTTAACGCAGACTATTCCCAATTATCTCTTGACAGTCGTGGAAAAATGATAGATGAGGCTTGGTAGTTGCAACTCCTTCACTGATCTATATCATAATTTCATTATCATTGTTAGTTCCTTTTGAGTGCAGCAGCCTGTTTGCTTACTGGGATTCAACTAACTATAAGCAAAGTTCAGCCCACCCACTATTCTTTACAGTACATGATTGGAAATTAATAGATTGACTTTCAGGAGGAGAGTGTATATTTTTTAGTCCCCTAGTGATTCAGACTGCTAATTTCAGCAACTTGTTGATCTGCAGTGGCGCTAATATGTGAACCTTGAATTCCGACATTGTGCTTTTACGCTGCAGGACGGATTTTTTCTTCAGGAGGTAGATGTGGGTGTGGAATTTAGATTTTACAAAAATGAAAATGGCTTTTTCTTTTTGCCCATCTTAGATCTTCTGGAGCTCTGTTCATTCTCTATGTGTTCTTGAATAGAATCTTTAATGAGTCAGAAATTACTTTGCCTACTTCCTTAAGCCCTTGGGAGTAAATTTCATTAGACATTGCTGATTGAAGTGTATCTAATGCATTTTCTTGTTTGTTTATTTTTTGTATTAGTATCAGCAGAGATATTTGTGATTGGATTGAGCCAAAAAAGTCGACCTGCCTTTATCTGTAGAAAAGTTACTCAGATAAGGCACGTTGGTCAGTACTTTGTGGGGAAACCTCCCCTGCCCTTATATCAGACAGCTAGTACTTGTCAGTCCAGTAGCTGTCACAAATACTGAATTCACATTTGTTCTAGAATGTACTAAAATAAGTGTAAACGGGATACTACAGTGAGTTGTTCTTAGCTATACAGATGGAGCCTAGGCAAGCTGTACTGCCAACTGGTAACAGTGAGGAAAAGCTAAAGCGAGCGTTGTTTATTTTGATGACTAGCAACCCAAGTTACTGACAGTCACTGTTTCTTGAGTTCAAGTTGAATTCTTGAGATTCAGAAGGATTTTAAGACGAAGGCATCCGTTTATTCTCAGGTTTGTAAAGAAGTACTTTAACACAATATGGGTGAAAAGTTTGTCTGTGCAGCTTGTATACTTTACTGTGATTAATATTGGTGCTACCATCTTTGAGCATGAATTAAATTAAATCAAGTACTAATGTTGGGTTAAAACAAATGCACTTTCCCTTCTTTCTCACACCCAGTGGTAGTAGATTCAAATTCAACAGTTGTGTTGAGCTAGAGATTCTGTTGACACTTGAAATAGTACCGAGTGGTTCATTATTTGAAATTTATAAAGGAGCAAGCAGTAAGATGTATCTCGGCAGTGGATATTGGTCCTTTGTAGGTTGGTACATAGAGGGGAGGCAGCACACCGTGGCTTATGCAGAAAACTTGGGGCAGGGAGGAAATCCCAACTAGGGAAAACTCATAGTGACTAAGAGAACATGCAGTAACTGACTCCGGTAGAAAGAAGCTTTTGCAAGGGTTGTGTAAGTCATCTGAGAAAGTTTGTTGGATGAATTTTGATATTCAAGATCCCAACAACTTCATTGTAGCTTAGGTGGGTAAGTTGATGTTTGATGAAAAGACTAGGAGTGGGTTACTTGGAAATACTCTGAAGAAACTGTAGGAAAGTAATTTGATTTTAAACTTCCCTTCGAGTAACTTTATAGAAGCAAGATGTGAAGAAGTAGTAATTGTTGACATACACCACTAAACTCACTCTCAAATGTATGATCTATTTTATTTATGAAGTTAAAATTGCTTTGTCATTGGAAGGTGAGCCCTTTGTAGTTAAATGTATATGAATACCTGTTTTAGTAAATCAGGAAACAATCACAATTAAAAGCAAGAAAATAGATGTTTCGAACATTTCTGATGGTAAGTCATATCAAGGTGCTCCCTGTTGTTGAAGTTTTGTTTAGCCCTCTGTGTAAGTCAGTAAAAATTACAATGAAATACAAACAAAATCGGGGTGAGGAAGTTGAGGGTGTTGTGTATATTCATTACTCCCTTTTTATGGACTTGGACATCTTTCTAATACACGATTGAATGCTTAATTCTCATTCTCTGAATTGTCTTTTCCTTTCTTTTCTAATCAACTCTCGTGTATGCAAATAAATTTCACAGCTCTCTGGTACTGCCTTCTCTGAAGTTGACAGTTTGCATCAGGGTTGACAGTTATGTAGTCACAGGTGTCCTGTTTATTTCAATAGAAGTTAACTGTTTGAATTCTTCTGAGGATTTGGCCCCAAGACATCTTGAAAACTCATTGTAGTCATTTCCCAAATTAATGTGTATTAAGTTATTTTCCTAGGAGAAATATTCTGTGGATGTCAGGTTTCTAGAGAAAGATTTCTCAGTTTCATAAAGTGAGATCTCACTTTCCTGTTAATCATCTTTTCCATATTTGTGTGTCAAAAGAAGTAGAGAATCAGAGAAGTTCTTAGCCTTGGAGTTGCCCAAACTTTATGTAAAATATTTGTCTATTCTTTCTCTTCTTTTTTTTTTTTTTTTTTTTTTTTTTTTTTAATATCTGTTTGCTAGAAGAGACAGAGGGAGTAATCAGTTCTGAAGCAGTTGTATCTGCTGGTTACGCTAGGAGTCTGGACACAGACTCTTGATTAAAAAAAACCCAGAAAACAGAAAAACAACAAACCCCCAGAAGTAATTTTGTGAGCAGAAGTGACTAATAAAGCTTGGTTTCCTGTTAATTGTGCCTTGTGGTTGATTGGAGTCCCTGAGTTAAAGGCTGTGTCGCAATTACAGCACCTGTACGGGAAGGTGTCTGCTCCCACCCCTCTGTCTGGTTCCCAGGGTGTTTCCCTGGGATTAAGAAGCAAGAGCATGCTGTTGTGAGTCTCTCCTGCCACCCACTTACTTTTGTGGAGCATGCAAAAAGTGTATTGTCTTTGAAACATCTTCTGCTTAGTCATATCTGGTTCAAGTCAGGTGATGGGGAGATGTTAGGAGGAGACCTGGGTTCAGACACGTGCTATGATGGTGGGAGTGCTGCTGCTTTTATCTCTGTGTCACTCTCTTGACAGTAATTCAAGTATATTTAAGTGTAAAAGCTTTTGTTGGTGGTGATGATGCTTTGTCAAAATTATTAATTTAAAAATAAATCCAGGTCTGTCTGAGAGCAATTGTAAATCTAGAGGATGAAAACCAAATGTTTCTGAATACCACCTCTGTTACTGTTCTTTATAAGGACTGTGTTCTGCCTTTCTGGTTTGCTTGCTTTTTATGGACTAGCTGTAAAAAATGTACACAATGGCTATTGTAAATAACAGCCTTCCGTTTGCTGCTGTATGTAAAATTCTTAATTTATGTGCCATCATTATTTGAAAAAACAACAAGAAAGTAATCCCAAAATACCTTATTGTATGAAAGAGTCCTTTCCATTTAGGCAGTTAGATAAGCAGCCCATTTCCTCTGAATGAATATTGCTAAAGTTGCTTACAGTAGTTGCTATATCTGGACTGAATTCAGGTTTTCCAGGTGTGTGTTTCTTATTGTACAGATGTTTTTTGAATGCACTTTGAGATAAACTGAGAATATTTAAACAATCAGTTGAATATTATATTTTTCCGATAAAAAGAGAAAAATTTGGGTGGAAAGAAGTATCAAAATAGAGTAGAAAGTTGGCAAGGTATAGATAGGTATGAAAAGGTATGGCTAGTGGATGAGTTGAGTCTGAGTTGTTGGGGGGAAATGCATTGTGAATTCTGACATGTGTTGCATATGCATGCTAAATTTTCCCATATGTTTGACGTAATACAGGCTTAAGAATACTACATTCAGTTTCAGTAATCAGGTTTTTTTGCTAAGGTATAACTAGAGAATTTGAAAAAGAGCAACAAATTAAGTTTTGTTGGTTTGTAGGGGTTTTTTTGTTGTTTTGTTGTGGTTTTTTGGTTTGCCTTTTTTTTGTTGTTGTTTTTTAATGTGCTGTGAAGCCAAGCTAAAACTAATAGGAATGTTTTGAGTAAATACAGAGTAACAACCTAAAAATAGGTGTTAATAAGGGCCGGAGTTGCCACACTTTCCTAAGGATTTGAGATCAGGGGAAAAAAAAAAAAATGTTCAGAGTGTGGGAGGTGAAAAGTTACAGTTCTCATGTTTTTTGTGATAGGGAGTGCAGTGTGTTATTATGGTAATCTAGGTTTGACCTAGGACTTGACCCATTTGTCAAGAATGGCTTAAAAATAACAAGCTCTGTTGGGCGATTATATGGATGGGTACACTCATGACCCATACCTTCAAATATAACTAATTCCAAATACACGTGATGCTGCATTATGACTAACCTTCATTTATAGTAATAGCGTTTTGGTACTGTTTTCATATGGATAAGTGTTAAGAATTTGTAGGGTTTGGATTTCAGAAAGTTTTGACCATCTTTCACGTTGCTGTTAGGCTTGCACTAATTTAATATGTTGCTCAAGAACATGGACTAAAGTCTGGAGGAAGAAGAGGTGTCATGACCAGGTGTTTGAACTGGGGACTCGTGCTGAACAGGGAAAGATGATGATATAATTAGCAAAACGGGTTTAGTCATATAATGTGGAACATAAATTATCCATACTAAAATGGATGCTTGTATTTTTACTGTGAACTACTTAACTTGCTCTTTTGTGATCTGTGGAACAAGGTGAAATTTGGAAAAGTGAGCTACAAGTACACCTCCCTATAAGTACTTTTTTTGTAGAATAAACCTTCTGTAAACTAATTCGAGTGAAAAGTCATGAATTCCTAGCATTCATTTCGCTTATGACTTAATTATGACTTATGTTTTCAAAATGTTTTATTATCTGTAACTGGAATCCATTTTTATTAGAGTGCAGTTTCCATTTAAATATTTATATGAAGTAGCTAGATTGGTAATATTCAAAAATTATACGCACTAACTAAAATCTGCGTATGTTACTTACTTCTGGAGTGTGGTTGCTTTATTGAGGTAACTGAGTACTCTCTTGCCTGAAAACTGCTGTGTTTGTATATAAATTAATGAATTTGTGTTCTGTGCTCTTCTGAAAATGTGTCCAACTTCCTTATTATCCCGTTACTTATCTCAGACTTGTTTGTGTGTGCTATGTCTTGCCATGGCTTTTCCTTTCAAGTTTCTAGTAAACAAAACTTTTGAGATAAAACTTGGGTAAAAGCATTCAAAGAATTTTCAGAACTCAGTGAATATTTTATGCATTTAGTATCACAACTTGTGAAACATTTCTTCTCCAGTGCATCAGATGCATACAAGACCACCTCTTCTGTCTGCATTTGGGGGAAAAAAAGCATACAAAATATTCTAAAAGTGTCTAGAATTTGAAGATGAAGAACAGTTTGTATTGATACTAATTCTTCTCTTCGATTAGTTTATAGTTTGAAACTGAGACACTTAATCCTTGGTTTACAGGAAGAATGTTAGTTTCACTTCCTGCCTCTTCTTTTTATCTTAAGCTGATAAATAAAACCAAATAATTGTATCTTGTTAGAAAATTATTGTATTGTCATAGAAAAATAGCTTTTAATCAATGTAGTAATAAAGAAATGCTTTAATCTACGTAGCCTGTCCTAACAGGCATACAGCAATACAGCTCTGTGTTGCTATAGGGAATAAGATTCAAAAGAGTCTTAATTTAGGCTCAGCCTGGCAAATACATGCATGCAAGAGTTCACGGTTTTGAGGTCTCTCTAATTTCTGACTTGATGTCGATGGGAATACTGAAATAGATGGTGTGCTCGGTAGCACAAAAGTCAGTTCAGGTGTACCGCTTGGCGAATCCCTTCACTTGATTCATTAGCAACCCTGAAGGCTTAATTTGAAACAATATACCCTTAAAGTGTGGTTTGAAAACCTTTTTAATGTTTATGTATTATAAGCATAAGGGGGCCTAAAAACTGAACAGAGAAACTGAATAAAAAATAATGTAAAGTTTCTCTTCGGTTTCATGAAGAATTTGATCCATGAGTGATCTGGGTTGCAGAATTATTCTTTACTATATCCTTGGTGAAATAAAGGTGGTGTGGCTCAAAGCAAAAAGGGCTGTGGTGGAAGCATCTTTTATGCCTGCACAGGTGTACATGGTTTATGTGGAAACTTACAGAAAATGTATGCTGTAGGGTAGTTACAGGTGTTGGGAAATCTATTTGTCATATTCAAAATCAAGATTCTCTTGAAAGTTTGATTTCTATTAATGGGGATCGTTGATCTTTTTTGAAGTGGCAGCAGATTTTAGTGATTCAGCTGCACTGAAGATTGAATGATTAAAATTGCCATGAGGTGAAATGCGGTCAAAATAAAAATATCTTAATCAGCATTATTTTACAGTGATCATTTAATCAGGAAGAAAGCAAAGATGATTGTAGTTGAGAAATAGAGTGCCGGATCTGGTTCACGGTTAGATACTTAAGCATTATGATATGGTCTTTATTCTCAAGTGGGCCAAATCAAGTTTATTATAGGCAATTTACATTCTAATGGCACTGAACTTTCAAATGATTAATTATTTTTTAATTTTAATTGCGTTAATTTTAAGGTAACTCCGAAAGAGTGCTGAAGTTCTAAGATCTTCGAAGACCTTTAATGAGTGCTGTTAGTTTAATAAAGGAATATTGTTATAGTCATAATTTCCTAGAATGTAGTGCAACTGAGAAGAGTTCTTGAAACGTGACTTAGCATCGCAGTTTTTTAGAATTACTGTCTTTTTATCATTGTGTCAACGCAAAAAAAAACAGACAATAAAGAACATGCTCAATTGCATTCCCCAGCTTGAATACAAGGAGCAAACAAACGAGTAGTTTGAAGTTCTTACAGCAGAAATAATATAGAGTGGTGGCATTAATGCTATGAGGTGGGGGGGGGGGGTGTGTGGAAGCTTAAGCTGTGGAGGTGGAAAAACTTCTGTGGCCAGAGGAAGGGTGTTTTGTTTTCTTCTTTTGTGACCAGGAACTTGCAATTCGAGTAAAAAGCAGTCATAGAG
Source organism: Nipponia nippon (assembly GCF_047370975.1). NCBI lineage: Eukaryota > Metazoa > Chordata > Aves > Pelecaniformes > Threskiornithidae > Nipponia > Nipponia nippon. The sequence goes on from NW_028262358.1 coordinate 19,146,669, forward strand.
ACTGCAGTAGTGTATCTTTGTTTTTCATTGCACTTACAGTGGCGTAACACTCAGAAGCAGCATTTTCCTGTGCTGCATTAATGAAGTGCAATACGATCTATTTTCTTATTCTTACTAATTTCAGAGTAACCCATAGGATATATCAGACAGTGTAAAACTAATGCAGGCAGTGGTCAAAAGCAACTTTTTATTTATTTGGATCACAAATGCTACTTTAAAAATATGTCTAATGACAGTGAGTGGTTACTTCTAAAGAAAACGAAAAATATGACTGGAAAACGTGTATTATTTTAACCTAGGCAAAATTCCTTCTCATGATATTAAGTTCCCACTATAGTTTTTAATATTTCCATTTGACATATGTTATATCAAAGTAATTCTTGCTTTTATGAATTTTGAACTTTATTTTAACGTTCGAACTTCAGTTTAATGTCAGGTGTAGATCATGAAAGCAAGACTTCATATAACATCTTTCATTTCAAACGTGTTGTCCATAAAGGCAGAATTAGGAGTATAATTGTGTGCATTCGTACGATATTCACTACCCAGAGTTCTCCAGTCCTGACCGGGACTTTTGAGATCTGTTGCAATGCAGATATAAACAATAGTGTCAGTGAAACCTGCTGTATATGAAGTTTATGCCGTGCTTTTAAAGAGGAAACAAAGTATATTGTTACATGGTCTGTCGGTGCATACGGTGGGCGCTTGCCTGTGACATCCTGCGGAAGAATTTGCCTGCTGTTCGAGCTCGGCTGCGTTACTCGCCGCCTGCTCCGAGGGCCTTGCGGCTTGCTGGGCAGCGTCTGCAATGGTTCGCGGTGAATTTGGGGGTAAAAGCACCACAGTGGAGGAGTGAGAGACAGGACTCAACTGATTCATGTGCTGCCTGAGACTTGACAAGCGTGTGTTTTGACAAGTTCCGAGTGTAAATATATGCTAAGGGTACATGGCTACACAAACGAGTAATTTTAGAGGAGGAGAGTTTGTGGAGAGTCTGCTCACCTCCCTTCTCACCGGGTTTAGAGCATATCCTTTAACTAGTTGAAAGAGATTAAGTGCTTTCAGTTTTGCAGCGCTTTTACAGCTTTTTTTCCTCAAAAATGAAAATGAATAATGTTAGTTGCTCACGTAAGAGGTAATAAAACTCTCAGTATCAGCAAAACATCAAATATCTGACCTCAGTATGTTTGCTTTATATAGATGACTGTAAAAAAAGTTTTCCCTTTTAATCAAAATTCTAAAGTAAAAGGAAGGCAGGCTGATGTGGTGTAGCTCAAGTCCTTGTTTGTTAGTCACAATCTAATGAAAAGTAAAGGCACTCAAGACTAGCAGTGCTAAAAGGGAAATGCGTCAGGGAATTTGAGAAAGGATGGTGGAAGCGCATCATCGCCGAAACTGGGACTTGGGTAGCTGGGTAGACCAGAGTTTTAACGGAAAAGTAAGAAATTAGAGAACTAGCAGAACTGCAGAACTTTGCTCAGATGGTGGCTTCTGTGACCAGCAGGGCTACAGGATGGGGCCTGGAGGTAAAGAGCACTGGTCCTTTAGTGAGGATCATGTACTAGACGCCTGTGTTGTGTGGACCAAAGTCGCTAGCTTTCTTCTGGTAAAACACTCGTGTATTACTACAGTATGTAGCAGAACTTCTAGAGAGGATTAATTTTTATTTTTTAAATGAGAGGATTGTTTGAATTATAAATAAAATAGATACTGAACAATTCTTGAATTAAGGGTGCAAAACCATAAATGCAGAACAAAGAAAATGACAATTAACGATGCCTCCACAACTACCTTGAGAGAGGACATATTACAGGCTTCCCTTGTGGTCACAAAATACCTGTTCTTTAGAGAGATCTGTTACTTGACAGGCAGTCATTCTCCCCACCCCCTTTTTTTTTCCTCTTCTCTCCTTGAAATTTGCTGTGTGGTTGCACACTCTGTTTATTGTGTAATATTAGATTTTTTTTCTCTAATATTCATCAACATATAATCTTTCACAAACGGTAGGATAGGATTTTTCAAGATCCCAGTCAGATTAGATGGTGATATCTATTTTACATAATAAAAAGTAATACATTGAGGGACTAAGAATTTTACTTAAAGTATTAATTTTTGATGCCTGGTTTATTTTGATTTTTCAGAATATCTGGTAATTCTAAACAGAGGTCTGATTGATTTTATTTACAACTTAAATGTCCAGCATTTTTTGGCAATCAAAGACTGGCCTATTGAGTTATATGTCAATTATTGAGGAATGCGAAGTTTAAGCTTGCCTGTCAGAAGTGTGTTTTTACTTGACTTGTCTCCAGCTCTGTGACAGCATCAGGGATGGACTCTAAGCAGCATTCCGCTTCATAAGCGTAAGACCACCTTTCTATTCCTCCTTTGTTAACCTTTCAGGTTTTTTAAATATCACAAACCTTTTTTTCTCTCCGCTCTTGATGTGCTCCCACAGCATTTCCACCCTCTTTACTAGGTGGAAGAGGAGTCCTATAGTAAGGATTTTACTGACCGTGCTATAAGAATTGCATCAGAATTCCGATGCACCGCAGGATGAATTAAAGTTCAATATTTCACTTTGCTGCTAGTATAATAATATTTAAACCTAGGGTGGTTGACTGAAATTCTTGTGACAAGAAAGAATGATTACCATATAAAAAAATAATGGCCATATCTTGATGGGGTATGGAAGTGTTGCCCAGCTCTGCAGTGGGTGTTTCCATGAATGCAGGGATTATTTTTCATCTGAGTTTGGGGAGGGGAAAAAACAGAACTACTCTTGTATCTTTGGGAAAGATATTTTATTTCTCTCTCTGATTTTAAAGTTCCTGTTGAAGAATCTTTTGTGGTAGCTGTAGCCAAAGATGGCTGGATGATCTCCACTTGACCTAGATGAGAACAGATTACTTGGGGTTTTTTTCCAAGATGAATAGGATCCAGAATATTGTGTCTGTCTATACCATAGTACAGGAATTTGTGGACATGCTTCTCATTGTTGGAAAATGCCAGATTCTTAACCTGTACTTACAGATGTTGGCACTCAGCTGTTCATCAGGAAAAACATGTTAAAAATGTTCTGAGAGAGTGAAAACTGAATCTTAATTGTTAAAACTGAGAAGGATATTTGGGGCTTAGATTTTTTTTTTTTTTTATATTGCCTTAACCAATGTTGTGTGGTTCAGCTGCTGTCGCTGTCGACTACAGTGTTTTGCCCCTGGTTTCCTCCAGAGAGTTGGCAGAAACTGCAACAAAGCTTTCTTGTGCTGTTTTGCCAATTTTAGGTGGGTGGAGAGGAGAGATTTCTCTTCTGTCTCCTCTCAATTAAGTTAGGCTTTAAGCAGCTCTGCCTTGCTGATTGTCAATTATTTCTCCTTTGTTTTGAGAAATACTGTTTATTTTGGGAGGAGTATTCTCTCACACCTCCTTTCTGGAGTTTTTTGAAACCTCCAGTTATGGTCTGTCTTAACTCAAAAACGCTATTTACACATTTCATAATCACAGCTGATAGAAGCCAGTGGAAAATAAATACTTTGGGTTTGGACTGAGCCTGTAAAATAAAAACACTTGTTAAATTCCTTCCAGGAATTTAGCAGAAATTTCAAAACTGCAGAATGCTTTTAAAAACAAAGCTATTGATGTATTATTATGCGTTGTTCTTTTTTTTTTTTTTTTTTTAATTTCTATTTTTTCAAGGACAGCATTAGGAAGAATCAGAGAGCCTTCTGGTATTCAATTAAGTGACAGTCTCTTAGGTTATGTGGTTTTTCTCCTTTGCATGGGAAAGTTCTGTATGTATTTTTATAATTATTTTTAACTAGTGAAGGAAAGGGGACTTTGTCTTGAAATGGCAAGCAGCTGATTTCTCACGGTGGTTGTTTTCTTTTCCAATCTGTTTCCTTCATAATGAACTTTCACCATCGCTGTTGACAATTCTGGTGGATACAGCTTTTAATTTCTAGATCTTTGGCTTGACATGGTATTTTACATTGAACAATGCAGTGGGCAGGAGGCAGGGTTTGCTGTGTGATACCTGGATCGCTAAGGAAGCACGTTTCGTAATTCCTTTGGGAAGTAAGAAATGGGTGTCTTACTGAGACCTGCCAGTCGAGGATAGCCTTCCATCTGAGCAGAGTTAGCCAGCCTGTTTATCTGAAAAGCAACTATGGCATTGGTGAGGCACCAAGAGGAATTCCTAAATGACAATGAATTCCTAAGGCCAACGAAGCTGGTGAAGGGCCTAGAGCACAAGTCTTATGAGGAGCAGCTGAGGGAGCTGGGGTTTAGCCTGGAGAAGAGGAGACTGAGGGGAGACCTTATCGCTCTCTACAACTACCTGAAAGGAGGCTGTAGCCAGGTGCGGGTCAGTCTCTTCTCCCTAGTAGCAAGTGATAGGACAAGAGGAAATGGCCTCCAGTTACACCAGGAGAGGTTTAGATTCAATATTAGGAAAAATTTCTTCACCGAAAGGGTAGTCAGGCATGGGCACAGGCTGCCCAGGGAAGTGGTTGAGTCCCCATCTGTGGAGGTATTTAAAAGGCATGTAGATGTGGTGCTTAGGGACATGGTTTAGTGGTGAACTTGGCAGTGCTCGGTTAATGGTTGGACTTGATGATCTTAAAGGTCTTTTCCAACCGAAATGATTCTATGATTCTAAACACTGTCCTGTTTTGTTTTGTTTTCTATTTACATAAGTTGTGGGGACCCATTTTCAATTGCTGGTCTAAGTCTGGAGCACTTTCTTTAAACAGTCAACATGATCTTCATCTCACTTGGGTTTAATTCCGACCCATGCCTACACCAGCTCTGGTTCGCTGCAGTGCTCCGCTGGGGAGGGAAAGGGGCAGTAGCAGGTGAGGGAGGGGGAAGGAGCTCACCGCTAGCTCCTCCCCCCCAGCCAGCAGGTTAGCCCCGAAAAATCTGAATTTCAGGGCTAGCCCTGCGCAAGCTCTGCAGAGAGAAACTGGGAGCTGGAGGGAGAGAGGGCAAGGCAGGAGCAGGAGACTAACTTTGCAAAAATAAAGCATCCAGTACTGCTGTTTTATTATTTTGATGCTGTTTGGTATCACGTGTATAATCACAGTACTAAACTGTACTGGGTTGTCAACCATGTCGCTGTCCTCCCTGTGTCAGCTCTTCAGGAGATGGACTTTTATCTCCAAGAGTTTAACAAGTAAACCCCTTGGTATTAAATACGCTGTAAGTAATGCCAGTAACTGCTTCCGCCCCATAAATATGATAAACAGACTGTTGAAGCTCAATGTCACTACTGCAGAACCTATTGTTTTGCCTCTCTTCTGCTGGACAGTTGTAATTGTAATAAAATCCTCCTTTTTCAGGGCTGGGGGTAGAACATCTGCTCCTCTGCCTGGCGTCGCAGCTGGAGTCCTACTGACTGTTTTTCTATGTGCTTAACATGTTACTTCAGGTGAAGTTCTAGTAAAATTTCAACTGGAAAAAATCTAAATCGCAAACACTTGTAGAATTCTCCTTTTACTGATTTTTATTGTTTGAATGCATTATAAGCACAGATGGAATGAATGGCTAGAACATAAAATGTGGGGAAAGGCCCATAAAGACTTAAATAACGTGAAGGAATAGTCATGACAGGTTCACCTTGTTTGAAAAAACAGCTTAGCTTACTACTTCAGTACATTGGTTACCCCTGAGGGTGAACTGGGAGATTGGGTTTTCTTGCTGTGTGTAACTGATTGAATAAGTGTAAGAAATCTTGCCAAGAAGGTGGTGGTGCAGTTCTCCCAGGCAGGGTGGCATCAGAAGTATTGGCCAGGTGGGGTGGCTAATGTTTTTGTAGAACAGTTTTTATAGGTGAGGTCTTATCTATCCGTCTCCTCCACGGTGATGATAGCAACATAGAATTTTTTTCAGAGTAATGTCCTCCACAGACTCTATGTATGACTTATCAGCTTGTGGCCGTAGAGAACATACTGGCAAATTTGGAGGTTTTATATAATGAACTTTGGTTCCTGCTGAGTTGAAAATCCAGGAGGAGCCAGGGGACATGCTGCCCACGCTTACCCTCTCTTTGGAGGAAGAAGAATTTGATTTGGCACAGCAATCTGCTGGTCCCTAATCTGTATCACACATGGCTGGCAACCTTGAAGAGGGATGTCTGTGTGGAAAAATTCAGCTATCCCTCTGTGTATTTCTGTAGGATGAATGAAGTACCAAAGGAAACGCCCATACCGCCTTTTGCTCTCAAAAAAGCTGCAAAGACAGTGTGCCACTCTGGTATCGGTGATCAAGGAAACTGCAGCTCCTTCTGAAAAAGAAGGTGGTGTTTTCTGTTAACTTCATGATGATTCTGTTTAGGGGGATGGGGACGTAAACAGGGGAGGGCTGTACCTGTGTGTTTTAACCGAGCTGCATTGCAGGGACCCCTTTGAGCACACTGCGTTTTGAAAACTGTTCCCTGACCTTCCAGTTTGCTGTCTTTGTAACAGCTCATATGACTTTGCCAAACTAGTTGCAAGAAGTCTGCCTGTTAACCTCATAGTCTGGAAAGCTGGATGTATGAAGCGGCTGTCTGAAGATACGCCTTCCAAGGCCCTCGGCCAGGCCAAGTTTTCTGTACTTAAGGTTGCTGTTGCCACAAGAACAGCAGATGTTTGCACAGCAGACAAACAACGTTGATAATAAAGCAAATTGACCTTTTTTGGAACAAGCTATTTGAAGCACATTCCTAGGGTGATTCTTTTTTTTTTTTTTTTCTTTTTTTTTCTTTTTTCTTCTTCCCCTTTCTTTTCTTTGACTGTATCTTCCTTCATAAAACTGCTTGGCTATACATTGACATGTCTGTTGCTAGAGGCGATAAAAAAATTCAAGAGAAGGGTTTACAAACTTTTCCACTAACACTGATACTACAAATAATTAAACCAAATCCAAACCTATTTTTGTCAGCTGTATTTTACAGAAGTAGTTATAATGATGTTTATTTTTCCAGTGTCCCTATGGGAACCCTGGAAGATTCCAAAATGTAATAATTAAAGAATGACAGGCCTTTCCTTACAATATAAAGTGAGGAAGAGTTTTGTGGTTTAAACAGCTATGCTGTTGCTTGTTAACAAGATATTTTGCCTTGTACTCTAGCCAGGCCTATAATGGTCAGAAAATGTTGAAGTCGAGAACTACATGTTTGTTTTCAATCAGTTGCTTTTCAAGTTCAGAAGGCTTTAATGGCTTGTTTTAATTTGTTCGGTAGTATTTGTGAGTAGTATTAATATTTGTATTAAATCACTTGGTACAGTACAGCTGAGGCTGTCCCAGTAAGGCAGTACATTTTGTTGTCACTTTTTTTTTCTGTTGCAAGACCTTTCTTTTAAGGTATAAAAGATTAATTGAAAGTTTGGGGAATCTCTGTGAATTTGGGTAATATACTTCTGTTTAAATTACATATTAAAAGTATTTTAAATCTAATATTAAACCTGTATTTTAATTGTATAATTAAATATTTTGGATAAAATTATTATAAATTTAAAGTAAAAATATCACTAAAGTGAAAATCTCAGTCATATGGCTGCATCTTTACTATTTGGATCTAAATTCTAGTTTTTTTTAATCATAAGCTGATGTTCCTATAGTTACAACAAATGTAACAAATGAATTTTAGAAAAAACTGGCTAAATTCAGACTTTAGAACCTCTGAGATTTTTTAAAGGATTTCATCCATTGCACCACTAACATTAGTGGAGGTGTGCTGTATTGCTTAACAGGAGAAACATAAGACCCTGCATTTTTGTGGTGTTTTTCAGGTGTGATTTACAATGCTGATTTAAGGACTAGGATAAAGAAGTTTTGTGGGGGGTTTTTTACGTATTAAAAATACAGGTAGCTTGTGTCTTGACTCAGTTTATAAAATTGCTTTGCTGAATAGAAGGCAGTAGGCTTTTGGACAAGGATTTTGTAGTGCCTTAAAGGGGGGGTGTTAATACCAAAATTCTAACTTGAATGATGGGTTATCTGTATCAGTATTAGGGTTTGGTTTTTTTTAGCAGGATTAGTTCATAACATTAGAAAGACAAAATACTGAATTCTAGGAGAACCCAAATCGGGTTTCTTGCATGTGTCTAGATATAATTTGGTTGTTATGTAGGGTCATTTGCTTTTGGAGCTTTTGAAAACCAATTCCTATCCCTGTTTAGAAAGATTATTCTGAACAAATTGTTCTGCAGTGTGATGCCTGTTACAACTCTTCACTGCAAATAAAGCTGCACTAATTCCTCAGCCTCCGTATAGATAGAAGTGGACATAGATGTGTCCCTGTACCATGAAAGCATAACCTAAAAAGGTGTTTGTGGGCCATGTAAAATGGCTACCTTCTGATGCGCTTTTTTGTTTCTTTCTTGATCCCAGCATGTGATGGTCAGTGCCTTGTCTGTTACAAAAATGCTGTCCCTGTTTTATAGATGTGAAACTGTGGGTGAAGTATCTGAAGCTGCTTGTTAAGGATCATTGAGAAAGACTGCCTTTGAGCCAGAAATTGAACTTAACATTTTCTGGGACCCATTCTAGTCCTGTGTGTGCTGGGTTATACAGCCGTCTTTTATGGGCAACTTTTAGGAACCATATTTACTGAAGCTTCTGTTTTAGTAATAGATTTCATTTGCGTAAAGTATGATTTTAAAGCAATTATTTTTAAAAGAACTCCTTTTCCTGCTTATTTATTTCAGGTTTTGGGTTTTTTTTTCTTTTTTACCAAAGGTTGTGTTACATGGTTTTTGAGGTAGAGTTACCAGTAACTTGGATGTTACGGATGCATGCTTAGAGCATGTATTGATGAACCGGGACTGGTTAGTTGTAGTGCTGAACGGGGCTGAAAGAGGGGAGCAGTCCTCCTGATACTGTTTCATTGCAAAGAATGCTGGGGTTACCTGGCTGGAATACAGTACCTTACATTGCTTACTGCTTTCAAAGATACTATAAAAGAGGAGAAAAAGAAGCGGGAAATGGAGCTTAACTTTATATATGTGGGGTTTTGCCATTGAACGTGTTAATAATGCCTTGAGTACAACTGTTCTCGCTTCTAGAAGCCAAGAATTGACTACTCAGTGTCCCGTATCTTGAAGAGGTGGTCTCCAAAAATATTGCATGATACATTGTCTAGGCCATTATTGCCCTTCTGGTTATCATTCATCAGCATTTTAATTTTTCATTGAATACAATATTGGTTTGCTGTTTGGCAGAGAAATTAATATTGCCCAAAGTGAACTTTTCATTATATTTTACTTTGCTTTTGCAACCAGAGTTAACAACATATAGCACAGACGCAGTGGATGTCTATGAACTCAAAAGACTGTCGAAAAATATAGTCAGCTTCATTCTTTTTTCTTTTTTTTCTTTAAAGAAGCAAAAGCAAGCTTACTTCATAAACTTTTTCTCACAGCAGCTTTGGCTTAGTTCTTACTGGTCATTATTTCTAGCTTTAAAGTTCATTACATTAGGTTATATAAGTATATAAGCAAAACAGTCTGTTTTCAGGGTTCTGATTACATCTATTTTATGTTACTGTTACCTTGTTGTTTATTTTTTTTTTTGTTTTGGTGTGGGTTGTTTGTTTTTGTTTTTAATGATTGATATTTTCCTTTGTTTCAGCCAAACCTTTTACATCTAAAGTGAAACAGATGCGACTACATAAAGAAGATTTTGAAATCCTGAAGGTGATCGGTCGAGGAGCCTTTGGGGAGGTATGTACGTGAAGGACGTGGAAGGAAGGGTTCGAATAATGCTCTTGCAAATTTGCAGCACTGAGGAGAGACAGTTAATAGTAATATACCGATGTACAGGCCTTCACATTGTTTAGGCATAATGGATATTGTAGGCCCACCTAATGTTTGATGCAAGTACGTTTTGATTTATACATTCTTTGACAGCTCTTTTTAAGTCTTTTAAATTTTGAGAGAAGGCAAGTTCACATGGATTAAAAGACCATGTTTCAACTGTCTGATGATAAATCATTTGCTTGACTGTAATTATTTCCAGTCAGCAGGTGGAGGCCAGTGAGTTACTGATGGTATAAAGATCTAGTCATTTCTAATCATCCTAATAACTGAATAGTCTGAAAGTAGTTTTCAGCCACTGAAATAGCCAAATACTGATACTGACATTCTAAGAACACAGAGAAATCTCTCTATTCCTGTCACTTTGTTCCTATGTTTAATGAATGTTTGAATATTTTTCCTGTATTTCTTTTAAAGAGTTTAGCAAATACTAGTTTCTTTTTCAGTTGTTGCCTACTGCTATTGAACTATACCATTTTTTGCCGCTTCTGATTAAACTGTTTCTTATTTGAAGTCATCAAGTGAGAAGTGAGGCTGTTGATCACTAAGTTTTACACTGGGCATGTCAGATATAGGTTGAGGAAACTTGAATACATAAACGTTAGCTTTCTGTGCCTTCTTCTTAATTATATTAGGTGCATGTGCTTTATTCTTCATGCAGGACACTATGTATGTAGAAAGAGCAACCTAATGTGTAACAGTGCCTTGAATTTTCAATAGTCAAGTCTACCACAGATGGGGGTAGCGTGTAAAGCTTCTGCAGAAGGTACTCCATGGTGCCTGAAAATACATGTGAACTGAAACCCAAAGTATAAGAAAAAGACTTTCTGAGCAATGTCTTCATTGCTTTTGGAACTGGAAATGTTTTATTGTTTGGTTGGTTTTTGGTTTTTGTTTTGTTTTGGTTTTTTTTTCTTTTTTTCCAGCTCTCTTTTCTTTGAGAGCATCTCTGGAGGCTCTATGGCATGTGACAGAGAAGAGTTGTTTTCAGGTTCACTTACATGTTTGCATCATGTGTGAAAATTAGCATTTACTAGTCTGTGGTTATGGAAGAACAGATTTCTATAGGTAGTGTGTAAGGAACAGGAATTTTTACTGTAGTGTATGTCACTACATACTGTGATGCCTACATGCAAATGTCATTATTGGGCAACTGTAAGAATAACAATAAAAGAGTAGTATTTATTTAGCTACTTTATCACTTTTGGTTGGTTTTCTTTCATCTGGAGTAATGCTGCTTTATAAAGGAGACTGACGGCTAAAGTTACTCATGGATAATTTACCTTTAGTCTGAACCTCTGCCACAGAGAGAATGTTGCATTCTCTGTTTTGATGTAACGTTTCTGCTTAAAACACTGGCTTTTCTCAGTGCTGCCACAGTAGTTGCAGCTGAGTTCATGTACAGATTGTACAAGACGTAAGAAAAAATCACTGATGTGGGTGCTTTTCTTGTCATATGTGAAACCTGCCTTATATTGTGTTTTTAAGAGAAGTCATTTTTGTCTGCTAAATTAGCATCAAACTCCACAGCAGCTAAACCACAAAAAAAAAAAAAAAATAGTAGTTCTTTCTCAGGAAGCTTCTTTGTGGTGAATCATCCCACGAATAGTGAGAGCGTAACTTTCCCCATCCTCTTCTGGGGACAGTCTGTGTAATCGGTTAGTTCTCCTCTTGTAGGAACAGTGTTTCTTTCTAATTCCTTATCTGAGAAAGATAGCATGACTCTACTTAATTGTCAAAATCTTCAGTAAGGGGAAAACTGAAGTTCTCTCAGTGAAGATGTTTGGTTTTGTATGTTCTTAAAGTAGGACTTACTAAATATTTACAAGGATATATGTTACATTTTCTAACTAGCTTAAAGACGACAAGTTTCAAGTCCTACACAGACATTTGTCTAAGAAGACAAGTTCTGTGTGAAATTACTAATTTTCCTTTAAAATAACCAGTAAATATGTGAGCAAGGTTGAAAAAAGGACCACCAGATTTTACTGCTACTTAAGCCAGCAAAAGCTATATTAATATTAAATTGCAAAGTACTTGTACGATTCAGTAGACTATAGTAGTTTACTGAGGCAGATTAAGAAATCTGGAAGAATGTATTTTCTTTCCAGCAAACTATAAATGAGACCAAGGTTGCTTTAGGTTACTGGGAGGAGTAATTTTTGTCTCCTGAATCAACATAATTCTGAAATTCTGTAGACTACAAACTTAGTGCAAGTTTTCTTTGGCACGGTCTCAGACTTGTTCTTATTTTGATTTTATGCTACTCAATTTCTTCAATTTGCGTAGTCAAGAAATATTTCCCTTTTTGTTTTTACAAGTTTGATGTAGACAAGAAGTAGTTTAAACTAGTTATTGCTTATAACTGTAAGAGTTCATTGTTCCTAGTTTTCTTTTTCCCCTTACCGTGCTTGCTGCCAGTCTGAGAATGCTTCCTTTTTGTCAAATTAACGACATGCCCCTTCCCTCTGCATTGCATACATTTACTTATTTAAAATTCTATGTAAGAAAGTGCTGTCTTCAGAAAACACAGATGTTTTGCTTAGAGGAGGAGGAGGATTACCCTGGTAAAATTAATAATGCGGGCATTAAGTGTGACATTGTGCTGGCTTCAGGCAACATGGTTTGAAAAACTTAACAAACAACTCTAACCAAGAAGACTTTAAACTTGGGAGTTGGAGAGTGCTGCTAGGAAAGGTGAAGCAACTGGGCAACAGCTCTTAGTGGTGTCTCAGCAGTATGGTAGTGCGGCTTTTGAAGGTTCTAGCTAATACTGAAATTTTCAGTTCATTCTATTATTGCTTAAGAGGAAAAAAGAAAACAAACCAGTTCAGTGCTTGCTTATGCAAGCAAATATTATGTCGTTATGTTGTTGATATTTCAAAGATGATGAATTTCGTGGTTCTGAGAACTAGTTAGCTACCTCTAAATTTTGGCATCCAGTTATGAACAGTAACATTCCCTCTTCCTGTTTCTGGAGGGCTGCCTACTCTTGATGAACAAGAGAACCAATGCTGACTCTTTTTTTTTTTTTTTTTTTTTAAATTATTTTTCTTATCCCCCCCCCCCCCCCCCTTCAATTTTAATAGCTTCTGCTTTAGCTTTTTCCTGTATAAGGCTGTTGGTTTTTAAGCAAAGGAAATGTGCAAACACGTACCTTAGAGACAAGTAGCCAAGTTTGGGGCAGAAGGTGCCTGACAGCATGCCAGACTGTACTGCTGTTTGTGGGAAATATGGAAAACTGTTGGAAAAATGGGGGAAAAGAACTATCTGACTGAACCAAGATGTTTATATCAGCACATACCAATCATTTTTTGTTGGGCTGCTCACAGGAAAATATAAATTTAAAAAAACCCCAACCTTTAAAAGTCCAATTTTAAGAAATGCCAGTAGCAAGACACTTCGGGATAACTAGACAGGAATGATTACCCTTTCTTTTGTCTTGACAGCTTCATTGGGGAAGGGAGAAGATCAAAGCAGCACTCTGTGTGTATTTGGGCCTTTGTATACATAGTATATACCTCTGTGTGCATATGTAAACACTGCCTGAGTGTGTAATCATGAGTCAGAATTTTTTGTTACAATTAGAAACTGCATCAGACTGCTCATTGCTGAAGCCTCAGGTTTTTCTTTCACAGTCCTGAAATAAGCATTTTGAATTTGCTTTCATGAAGCACTGAGACACCCCCCAAAAGATGCTGTGATTGCAGAAAAACGATGATGATTGTGATTTTTTTTTTTTAAATGTGTGTGTAGTGGTTATTGATATGGAATAACATTAATGGCTTTCACGGACTAAAAGGCTGCTTCTGGCTGATGGTAAACACAGCTGGTAAACATGAGTCTATTTTTGTTCTTTAGTCACTCTTCAATGGTATTACACATTCACAGAAGGTACGAAGCCCTCAATCTTGTCATTGAAGCCCTGCGCTCCAGCTGTTAACCAAAGGCAGTGTGGTAGCTCTTTGGTTTGTGTCCAAGTGAATGCTGTATAGGAGACTACAGATTTAGGCAGCTGTGCAATTAGGGTGTGTCTTTCAATAATCAAGTCTTCGGCAGAATAACACGGCCTTTCAGTGAGCATGCTACAGGCAAGAAATGCAATCCTGAAGTTGGACTTGAAATACATGTATTATCTTATGCCTCTGCCTGCCTATACTGCAACGGTTAGTGGTGGGGAAAAACTTACTTGTCACGCTGGGCAGCAGAAGCAGCAGTCTAGTCAGCTCTAGGACCAACCTGTTAATTTTCCCCTCCAACAGTCACAAAACCCTTAAAGATCTTCAGGGCAGAATTACACTGTGTAGCTTCATACCACAGGCTGCATGATGCAAAGGGATCCCTGTCATCCAAGATATGATACAGTTTGAACGCTGACTAGTTTCAATGTTAAGGCTTTCTCCTCCTGCCATTTCTCATTAGAAATCGGTACAGATATGACTTACCAGACTTTCAAGCTAGCTTTTCTTTACTAGCCTAGCTAGTAAAGTAAAAGGAGACTCAAGATTCAAATCTGCATTGTGGGTTATGCATCACTGCAGAGGATCCATCTTTCCCTCCCAAGGAAAATTGTGATGCTCGGTCTTGGGGTACCAGGCACAGAAGAGTAGACATTCTTTATGAATTAAAATTGGATTATAGTCTAAAGTAACAATCTAGTTTTGTGATTCAAATCTGAAAGTACCTTGAGGGATCCCAAGTCTCAACTTGAACCTCAATTTTTATGCATGAAGTAACCTTTAAAAATTTCACTTCATAAACTAGTTTAAACAAGTAGACGTAGTACCTTTCTGTCCATCTCGCCCGCCACTCCCCCCCCCGCAACCCCAGAAAGCAGCAGTGTCAAGAGCAGGGCTGATAATGCATTGCCACACATACGGGAAGTGACAGCTGCTTCATCTATGAATCTATAGCTAAGCAAGAGGTACGCTTTAGTTTAGACATCTGAGTATTGCAGTCCTTCAGCCTGCGCTTTTGGCACATTCATGAAGCTGCTGCAGCTGATGACACATTTGAAGATGGTTGAAAGAGGTTTGCATGACACTTTCTTCAAACTGTCTGATCCTGTATTTTCTTTTGTTATCACTGTCTTCGCACATAGCTTGTTTACTGATTATGAAAGAGGTGGAAGGAATGTAGGATTCAACCTTAGTATTTTTTTGTCACTGGCCTGCAGGATGAAGATGATGATAATCTGTGTGACAGCATGTTACTTTGTGACCAGATGCACACAGAAATAAACTGTTATCTTCTTAAGCCTTAAGATTTCTTTGAAAGGAAAGAGGCAGAATGGGATAGTTGGAGAATGGTTGTTAAAACATATCGATTGTTGAATTTTTATATAATTGGGATGGTAGCGTAGTGGTCTGGTCTAGTTCTAATCAGCAGCTCTGAGTCTGTGGCAGATTCATGGCCATTTTGGGTCAGATGCTTAGCTCTCCATACCCAGGGAAGCCTGAACTGTGAAAACATGTTTGTGTAAACTTCTTCCCTCCCTCTTTCCTAGAAGTATTCTGTTTTAGCTTTTATTATAGCTAAACAAAACTATAATATTCTCAGAAAAGGACTGTGTCGGTTGGCTTTGTTAATATATTATTACAAAGGCCTATGATATCTAATGTTTCGGAAGCAATGAAAGGGAGGGGGGCTTGTGTTTCCTAAGCTTTACTTCTCTAGAAGATGTGGATTTTGCTATTTCCCTGCCACTGACAGCAGACACGATAGAGCTCATTGAATTTCTGGTGGAAAAACGTGAAGTAATTCTTTACTGTATCTTTGAAGAAAGTCTAGTACGTTATTTGAAACGAGAGCGGAAGTTCTTTTATGGCAAAGCTACAGTCTAATTTGTGTCTAAAACAAAAAAAAAAATGTTTATTTTGTTTTAGAAACTACTACACTGTTGTCTTTTCTTGGCGGTTCTGTAATTTAAATTATTGTGTAGGACTAAGTCCAAGAACATAAAGCATACAGCCAGTGATAGGTTCATGATAGTGTGATAAAGCAAGAAGTGTGATGGTGAGAAATACCATTGTTCATCTACAGTCACCTAGAAAAAATGATACATAATGAAAGGGGGATACATAATGAAAGCTTAAAATAGGCTTGGAGCTTTTGCACACCAAATATCCTGTACTGTTGTGATGTTACTCTTTCTTGATGACGATGGTATTGTATTGTGTGGATAGTAAAGCTAAGCGTCCGGAACACTGAAGAAAAAATCTCCAAAACTGTAAGGTTTCATAAAAATGAAAACAATATGCACTTTCATGTTTTAACTTATTTATCTTTCATTTACCTATTCCAGGTTGCAGTAGTAAAACTGAAGAATGCAGATAAGGTTTTTGCCATGAAGATACTTAATAAGTGGGAGATGCTGAAGAGAGCTGAAGTAAGATTACAGTAATGTTTTCTGTAATCATGCACCCTCTCACTCTGCTGAATTGTTACTTCTCTTCCACAAGACTCAGTGTGTATAGAGGGATTGAGGAGGTGCTTCACTACTTACTGATGATATGAAGATTAATATTAAAAATAAGCTTAAAGCAGTTCGTCGGAAGGGTTAACGTGGCATGGCATCTTGACATGGGTGGGGCTGGATGTTTTAGACATTATACCTTTTCTGTAATTGCCCAAGAATTACCGACTATACAAGCAATCTTTTAATGCATTTATTCCAGTTAGGAATGTAGTCTTTAGCAAGTATTTTCCATCGTGAAAGGTAATTACTGAGCTGTAACTCACCAAGCCTATCAGTTTATCAGTAGTTAGAACTTAGTCAAGGTCCAATTTGTAGATTGAAAAATCAGAAAGATCAAAGTATCAAATTAATTTGAGTGCCTGTTTCATAAAAACGTCCAACTGCAAAAAATTGTGATGAAAAGTTCCTCATTAAAGCTTGAGTCCATTCTGTGTTTTGAAAAAGGTGGAACAGCTCTTTAACGAGCACCGCTTTGCCTTGGGTTCCTACTTTCATTACACAACTCCACTCTTCATAGAATTCTCAGTACATTTCCCTGGATTCATTTGGAAAGAAACTTATAAAATGCAGTCTACACCTGAAGACTTGTGTATGAAGTTTAAACAGAGCATGTATCTAACTCTTTAAATTGCTTTGAGATTCTTCATCTATGCATACTAAAAATAAACTGCCTAAAAATAGATTAATAAAAAATAACTCAGTGTCTTACACATACAAAGTTGCTTTGGCCATTGGGTTTTCTTTAGTTTGGACAGTGCAAGCACTATCTTAGTGTCTCTTCCAACTTGTCTGAGTTATTGCTAACCTCAGTTTTTATTTGAGACTTCTACTTTGCTACTCGCAGACTGCCCTGCTGTTCAGCTGCTTCCAAGTTTATTCCGATTTCCACATTTATGTTTTAATTATATCTTGCTAGGAAATGAGATCAATGGAAAACCATCACACTTTAAAAAAAAAAAAAAAGTATCCAGGCAAATTAAAGCCGATTTCTGATGTGTGCACATCCTGTCTCTTTTAATGAAAATGTTATCACGTTAAGAAGTATAAATGGCATGCAGATTGTGGTTAGACGTACACAATGTGTTTCCTCTTTATCCAGAAATTATTCAGATACTGAGCAATCTGGCATTAGTCTTGATACAAAGAGGTATTTCTCTCCAAGACAGATGTCATTACTGTAAGTTTTATTATTTCAGTGAAAAAGAAAAGACCAGAAATAAAGTTCCACTCTATTTTTAAATGTACCCTTTTAAAGTCAGTTTAAAAGCTATTTCTTTCCATTAAAATACAGTTATAAATAGGTTTGAAAGATTTTTCTCTATGCAAGGTATTAAAAATACTCTTCCCATGGGAATTTCTGAAAGTCTGAACTGTTAGCCTAAAAAGAATTATAGCGATGTTTTTCCATGTATTTGTAACCCATGGGTATACAGTGGAAAGAAGAACCATCTGGAGTGAAAATGTGTTACAAAGCATGACCTTCAACAACTGTAACCTGTCATTTTTAAACGTTGATGAACGCATCTCACTTGCTAACTACTGCTAGGGAAAATGACCCATTTTGGCTCTGTTAGCAATGTGCTGCACTAACACCGAAATACAGTCCAGAAATGCAAGACAAGCATATATGTAGGTGTATACGTAAATGGCAGAAATAAGTTGTTCATATATCCCTGTATCAATCCTGTGGGGAGAGGGAGTCATTTGTAAAAGGAGAAAGGGAGTATGAACTCAACAGGCTTGCAAATGCCAGATTAAGGTTGATGACTGCAAGCTCTGAGAGTAATTGTATGCAAAACCTTTGTTTTGTGAAATTATACAGGTTGCGAGGTCGGTGTTTTTTGTATTGTAAAGAGCATAAGTTTTCCAAATACTTGCCACTGTTGAAAACTCAGAGAAGTGATGTAGAACCGGGGACATCACTGACAGAAGGAGTACCTGAAAGGGTGTGACAGCTTGCTGTTACACTCCCAGACCTGTTACCCTGAGTGCTGACAGTCGCTTCCAGTTACACGTGTGCCACGGTGGTGCCAGATGAGGCTCAGGAGAGACCAGGACAAATATTATGCAGCATGGAAGCAGTCAGCACTCCTGGAAGGTGCTAACTCTGAGCTGTAAGGACATGAGCACCAAATAGCCGAGCAGCCCGAATTCTTTAGTGATTGAAGGCCACAATAACCGTATAGATACAACTAAAGCACTAAGTTGGTTTTGCTGTGACAGAGAGTTGGATTACGTGACCTCTGGAGGTCTCTGCCAACAGTTTAAGGAGACTGTGCCTAGGGAAGATGAAGTGTAATGTGGAAATAATGAAAGGCACAAGAAAAGGCTTCATTTAAAAAAAAAAAAAAACCAACAACAAAAAAAACCCAACTTAATTGAACTATGTTACAGTAATTACAAGAACCACTGCTACCATCTTTTTTTCTTTTTTTTTTTTTTTTTTTTGGCCATGAACTAATGTAAAGCCCATGAACCACTTACTCTTTGGCTGTTACTGTCTCAGCTGTGATCTACTGTGGTAATAACTGTTGCTGTCAGCTCTAGGCATACTGCCTGGAGGTGGGCGTCTAGAGTGCTCAAAGAATGCATGGTCTTGTTAAATCATGGCAAAAACAACTGGAATTATATAAACTCTCTGTAGTAACTAATCCTGTGAATTGTGTCATAACAAGTAGAGAAACTACATGTCATTTATCCTTGTGAAAACAAGAGTTCTTAGTAACTCTTTCTGAAATATGTCATGAGTTTACAAACACAGAAGGAAAAAAAATCAAGCTGAAGCATAAAACAGCTTTTCTTCATTCTGAAGATCATCCTTTCTCCTTCTCCCACCCCCAAGTCGATTTTTCATTTAATAACCTCTGGGGGTATTTGTTTAAAGTATGTTTTGTTATTTTCTCAGATTTCACTGATTTATCTCATGCGTTGTACTATGATTAAAGTATACCATCTTTCTTTTTCCTGGTCTGCGTTATTCTTACTCACTGTATTCACCAAAACAAGACTTGGTATGGTTTTATTTGCTTGGAGGAGGGAGTTATTTTCTGCTTTGCTTTCGCTGCATGTATTCTTGTGCATAGCTCAATCTAAAATGATATTTTGCTTTTCATTCTTCACTCTCCAGATCTCACAGCCAACAATAACCGTGTCAGAATTCTGGTATTTGCCTATTGTTTTTGGAAAT
The DNA here is from genome assembly GCF_047370975.1 of Nipponia nippon. Classification (NCBI taxonomy): domain Eukaryota; kingdom Metazoa; phylum Chordata; class Aves; order Pelecaniformes; family Threskiornithidae; genus Nipponia; species Nipponia nippon. Next base: position 19,166,128 of record NW_028262358.1, read on the forward strand.
GAAATTGGAAAAGTAAAAATAAAAGACTTGATTTTTTCCTTTAAATTTAGCTGTCTCCGAAGATGAGAGAGAGCATGATTAAAATCGATGAAACATCTTTGTGAAGTAGCAGAGTGTGCTGAAAGAGATTATGGTCTGTGTTTTTCTCTAACTCTGCATCTCCTTCTAAATAAAGCCCATACAATTATTATTTTTTCTTTTACACTATCTTTTAGACATTTTTCTGAACAGAATTGTATGTTGGCTTTGCTGTTTGGTACCTTTTGTTCTCTTGCGATATTCACTTCAGAACTCAGTCTCTTCAAAACGTTTATGATATTTTTTTGCTATAGTTTCCTTTTGGCTTCTCATCTGTTTGTTTCCTCTGTCATTCTGCAAAGCTGCTTTTGCTGAGGTATTTTATTCACTTCTCGGGGCATGTTGCAAGACCTCCATTGAATTAACTGCCTTGCTGCTTTCCAGATGGTTATTTTCTTCACGTTTTATCTTCTATTGTTTCATATGAACCTGTGTTCTCCTTCTTTTAGCTGTTCCTTAGGATTTCTTGGCAGTTCTTGTTCCTCCTCTGTTCCACTTGCTAGGAAGGCGCCTTTTGCCTCTTGTGTTTCTTTCCATTATATTGAGAGGAGGTCCTCTTGGATGTCTTATAAACAGCTTGTATCTGGCAAGAGCAATATTCAATTCTGTCCTACTTTTCCTGAGGGTGGAAAAAGTGTGGAGAAAACCCCAACTGCTTAATGATTATCAAATTATGGCACAAGACTCCAGATTCTAGTTCTTTAACTCCAATTGTAATTATAATTATATAATGCCATTGTTGATTGTTTTCTTCAATCTTACATTGCTATTCTGTCATTATTGATGCTTGATTTCAGTATCTACATGTACAAAAAAGATAAGATTTTGACCTGGGATTTTTGGACAATGGGAAGCAGCAGCTTATTTCTCCCTTTGCATCACGTAACAATATAGAGAAGTACAGCTGTTTAAATTTAAAGAAGGTGGAC